>NW_004955402.1:52327263-52367502 GCF_000276665.1 Chinchilla lanigera | reverse complement strand
TAATAACTAAGATAATTGTACTGCTAATTTGTATTAGTTCATTGAAAGGAACAGTTAATCTTTATATTGTTTGATCAATTTTATATGCCTATTATATGCCTATACCTGACAATCTGAGCAACTACTTTGAAGATAACAATATGCAATGTAATAACCATTGTTAATTTCCTATCATCTTATTTTGAAATTTTGCATCATTTTTATTGTTTTTTAATTCTCTTTAAAATGAAAAAACAGATTATGGTGTTTGCAGAACTCTGTGAGTATACTGAAGCTATTAAGTTGTGCATTTTAATTAAATTATTGAACGGCATGTGAGTTAAATCTCAATAAAATTGTTTAGTTTTTTTAAAAGGCAACTGTTTGTGAGGTAGAAAATGCATAAGCTATCAGAGCTTCTTATGACAAATAGTAAGACCATAAAGAAATACCGATGTCGCTTAATACTGCCATTTTTTACTATCTTTTTGCTTCTTCCATTGCGTGATATCTTACTCCTTTGTAGTTTTCAAACATTACTTATTATATACCATCAAAAACTATTTTCAGCATGAATCCAAAATATATGCATATGTTCATGTACAAAATATATTTATTTGTATTATTGTTTCAACTTGGGATGTACATTGAAGTTCTATGAAAATATAAATTTAGGAAAGATAAGTTTTTAAAATATAAATATTTACTGTTATCTTCACATTCTTCAGTTTCTTTAAGAAATCCAACTGAATACTTTGTGGAAAAGACATAATACCCAGGGCATACTGCTACTTGATTTTGTATTGCTGCAGCCTCTATGAATTCTTCTCTGAAGAACACTATATGTGTCAGAATTTCCCACTACACTGCCAGAGTAATTCTTCAGCATTTTCTTTATTTCCTGAAGTGCTGAAGATTGAAGGCAAAGTATTTAGGCAGATTTGGCAAACTCATAGGAAACCTGAGAATGGCAGCCCGGTGCTCTGAATGCATATGGATGGTATTAAACAAGAGCACATAAAAAAATCATCAGATTAACTTCTACCAAATTTAGGATGAGTCAGGTGCTAGGGGCTTATCTTTCACATACCCAACTATCTTTCTTATGATTGTCTTCAATTTCTCAAATTCTGACACTAATTTTTCTAAGTTTTTGTACTGATATTTCTTTGGGGTTTCTCCTTTTTCATTAATTTAGTGTGCCTAAAAGTCATTTTGACAAGAAGTCATGACTCTTTTTTCACAGTATGTTTCCCCAATTTTCTGAATTTCTAGAGAGAATTTCTCATGTCCCATGTAGCTTTTAATCCCCAGTTCCCAGCATATTAGCTGGAAAAGAACTTGGTTTTCAGTAAACACTTTTTATAAGCAGATAATTTACTCTATTGGCTATGCATCAGGAACTTGGATTTTTAACATAAAAAACTGAGTGCCTTTTGAGGAGATTTCTCACATCACTATCATTTGGTCTTTGTTTATTTGTTTGTTTATTAGTTCTTTTAAATTGTTCCTAATAGCCAAAATCCCAGTGAGCTCTTAGTCAGCACTGTCTGGTAGAATATAGCACTAAAATTTGGCACTTCTCATATCAGTTGGTGGCAGCTGTTCAATTTTAAATTAAAAAAGTATCAAGAGATTAAAAGTGTATTCCTAGTAATGAGATTTCTACAAAAAGTTAGATATCCAATATGAACTCATACAGAGAAAGTTAGTTGATAAAAAAAATGACAAGTCTTAGAAAATGCTGGAAAGTAGAGACTGAGTCACCTGTACTGTTGCCACTAATTAAAGGAAATATTTGAAGACAGAAACATGAAGAAGAAAAAGTCTACTACCTTCGGGATTTACAAGTACACCAAATTGTCATAAGAAGTTTTTAGTCTACTTTTAGATAGAAGGTGCTAGTTTTGGGTTGTGTCTCTCATTTCTTATATGAAAATGCGACTTCACATGTAAATTTATGGATCAGTGTTTTAATTAACACCCTCGCACAAATCCTATCATTTCTACACTAATTTCTAATCTATCACATCTAACTTGTCAGCAAGTGATACCTTAATAATAAAAATCTTCCTTTGAAATATCAAAGAACAATTTTCACTTATCTCATTGCAATATGCTTGTTACATATGGTTTTTTTAATTTTGGCTCTTGAGATTCAAACGTTTGCAATAACTGTTTTGGATATATTGTATTTGGAAAACCATTTCTAATGTTTGTTTGTTTGTTTGTTTCCAGGCAAGAAACTCTTAGAGTTACTCTTTAAGCTGCTTTATCTGAGAAACGTGACATTGGTCCTTTATTTGGATATTTTATCACTTAAGTCCAATTTAAAATTCTATAGACCACAAAATAATATTCTTTTTCTGACAGGACAGTGGTCCTGGACAGTGCAGACCCTTAATATCTTCCTAACAAAAAGCTTCTAACAGCTAATAAAAAAAAAAATTTACTGAACTGTAAAATAGTATAGGAACTATTAACCCAGACATGACATGAAAGGTAGAAAAAGTAGAAAAGAATACTAAAGTCAGCTTTCATTGCGAGGGCATTTGCCTCAGAATTGATCCACCATTTTGAGGATGATGTAGGACATAGGAAAGAAGAGCAAAAGGCACCTTGATGAAGTGAGACCCTGATCACACGCACCCTCACACAGGGCTCGAATCAAACTAGCTATACCTTCAGCACCAGCATCAACAATTAGTACAAAGTCTACTGCTGGAAGTATCCGATTTTTCCATATAGTATTCTTCCCAAAAAATAAGTAAATAAGGAACCTATGTCAGATCAAGCTTCTGGAATTATCATTCAGTTTATAAGAAATACAGAGAAGAGAATAAAATAACTGTATACTTGTCTACTTAGTAAATAAATATCAACACATGAATAGATGTATATATAATATGTACATATTATATACTTCATACACTATATATATATATATAAAACACTGAAATAAATGAACAAACCATGAGGATATTGTCATTCCTAGCATCTTCTAGACTGAGGATGTGCAGCATGAAGAAAAAAGATATTAAAATCTCAAGAGATGAGTTGATACCCTTATCCTGATTTTAAATGCAGGCATCAAAGAAAATCTATTGTATATTTTATATAAACATATATAATTATAAATATAGAACTACATAGATACATACACACACATATGGAGAGAGAGAATATAGAGAAAAATGTATGCATATTCTAGCTTTGTTAATGAAAGGACTAAAAATAAAGATGAACTCATTAACAAAAACAACACATATTACCCAAAATGTCATTCCTGGATACAATTTCCCAAAGTTACTTGAATTAAAATAAAGAATTTAAACATTAATAAAAATAATAATCTCAAGGATACCTACTGCAGGATGTTAATCATTGGTTTAATTTTTCAAGTTTATTGTTTTTAAAGTTTCTTATTATATCAAATTTAATTAAAATCACCTGTATTTGACATTCTAACAAGTGACAGTTAACATTTAAAGAAAAAAAGCAATCTTAAGGCTGGGGATTTAGCTCAGCGGCACAGCGCCTGCCTGGCAAGCTCAAGGTCGTGAGTTTGATTCCGGGTACCGGAAAAAACAAACAAACAAAAAGACAAAAATAGCAATCTTTAGAAATTATATTCTCTTAAGTACAAGAAAAAATGTTAATTTGGGGCAAAATTTGTGATGGAATTAATAAATACAGTGTTTGACTAGAATAGCAATGGTATTATTGTTGGTTTTATTGATAAAGGGAAGAAATGAATATTTGAAGGTGTGATGGTTGATTGATAGTGTCAACTTGAGAAAGAGAAGCTCAACTAAATTGGCTTAGCAATTCCACAGTCTGGGGATGGAACACCAACTCTAGGGTGGCTGGTCGCCTGGATGGTACAGAGGGGAAATGAAGAAGGATCGATCCGCTTCTGTTTCTTTGGAGGCCCTCCAGTCTTTACCTTTACCTTGAATGTCATCTCCTGGAGTCCAGTGCAGACCCTTCAGCTTCCAGTTTAGATGCTTCAGCCTTCACTCACAGACCCACGGGCCTCCTGAGATGGACTGGCACAGAACACTGCAGTGAGCTCCAGGCATTCTACTAAATCCTCCGTGTCCAGTGTCCAGACAGACCCCCTACACTTTTTCACATCTGACTCTATGTGTGGCCATTGTAAGGCAATCTTGTAAATTCTTATACATTTCTATATCTTGTGTCATATCTGTTTCTCTAGCTAATACTGACTGATACAGAAAGGGTATATTTAGTCACAACTAAGTGTTGTGCTTATATGAAAATTAAATAGGCTATTTTAGTGCTTTTCTTTCAACTATTGCAATACTAGCAAACATTCTGATATTTGAAATAATTATCTTGCAAAATTGAAGAATTTTTTATATCTCTCAAAATTTCCACCCTTGAGTTGGGGATAGTTAGCACAGAAGCAAGGCATTTGCCTATCATGTATGAGGGCCTGGGTTCAATTCCTATCACTGAAAAAAAAATTCCTTGCCTTTAATCACACTTATAATGTGTTTTGCACTTCATATAGTTATTTAAATAATCATGTTTATTAAAGAGTAAAAATGCATTCTGTTTTAATAAATAATACCATTTTGACCACGGATGCTGAAATCGTATTTCAGCATTAGTTTGCAATTATGCTAAATTTATCCGAGGTGCTATATGGCAAAGGATTTTAGTTCTTAAAATTCTAGAAATTCTAGTCGGTTCATTGTATCAAAATATCAAATAATTGAAATCTCTTAAAAGGTATTTTGAAGGAATTTTAAAGGTAATCTTCAACTACCTATATTTTCGATGATGTTTATCTTCCCTTAACCACATATGAAATAAAGTAACTTCTTGGATTCTGCAGGACATATCAAATTAACCTTCTATTTTTTCCCTGGCTCCACTCCAGTGTTACTAGTATTTCACTCACCCTCATGTCTATGACTTTTGGAATTCAAATTATTTACAGCTGCAGACATCTGCTAACACTGCCAACAATGACAAAGTTTAAAATTTAAGTGAGAAACTCAATAAAATTTCTTTACCTTGGCCACTTTTATTCTAATTCCAAAGAGATTGTTTCCAGTCATTAAAATGTCTTATATTAAATCAAAATTTATTTGGAAAATAATTAGAATACCTTCTGAAAAAGATCTTATAGCTCACTGTGCATTTTTGAGTGCAGACTGGTCTTGATTCTATTTTTTATTTTGTGACTTTTCATTTATGTTCCATTTTTCATGATTTATGTCCCAGGAATGAAAACTTTCTGATATTAATTTGCCCTTTTCCACTTACCACTTTCCAGCTAACCTCCCTTTGTCAGACTGATAACAATTAGTGGTCTTTTTAAATATATTTTTAAGCTTTATATTGTTTTTCCTGATTTTTTTTTCTGTTAAACAATAGAGATCTCTGGGGAAGTACAATGGCTAGATTTTCCAAAGAACACATTAAACCTTTTTTTTTTTTATTTGTATGTTTAGAGTGATCAAGACAAAGCTGGTTGTACTCAACTATTATCACTGTTTGTTTCGTTGGGTTACAGAAATTATTTTTAGATCTCAATTTCCCAAAAAAACCAGAAATTTAATACTTCTATTATTAAACTGTTTATCAGTAGATATACATAGTAAGAGAATAATTAAAAACTTGTTAAATACTTTGGCTTTATTTTACAAAAATACAAACTTTAAAGTATTTGGTTTCTTAGCAGACCAGATTTTATCCAAGCCTATAAAGCATCAGGCAAAATGGAAATTTTTATGTACAGCTTTTTGGAGAAGGCCAGGAGAGACAATTTGGGTAAAAAAGAAAAATTTTATCCATGCCTTAAATATTAGAAATTATTCATAGCCGCAGATACTTTGTCTTCTAGAAGTTCTAAAAATATAGGGCTAGACACTAGGTTCTATCCTAGTTATATGATTTGCCTGGCAACTATTCAAGATTATTTCAAACTTTCCATTTCACTTCATGCTGGCAACAAACAAAAAAGACTTAATAAAATAAAATCTATTTGAGCAAACAAATCTTAATTGTGTTGAATGGTACTAGACTGCATACATGACTCCAGCAGGCTCTGTTTTTAATTGACAGAGCAATGTGATTAAACTTGAAATTGAGAGCTCTTGGGGCTGACTGAAATCACAGAATTTGATTATGATCTTCGCTACTTTTGAATCTATTCTTTATTACCTTTATTACTGACCTTGGAAGTGTGTAGAATTGAAATAATAAAGGTCCAAAGAACTGCATACTGAAATTATAATTCTGAAACAGTGTGAAACCAAAGATACCTATTTAGTTCAGTATACTTTTCCCAGACATTTAAAAATTATGCATCTTAAAAATTCTTATTTCCAAAACAAATACATGTTTGTGTGTGTCGGTGTGTGTGTGTGTGTGTGTGTGTGTGTGTGTACACTTGTGTTCTTATTTCAAAGAAACTACTCAAGTGAAGAAAAGAAAATTTACCTCTCATGATAAAACTTAAATTTTACCTAGAAGACCAGTTTGTATGTCATATTTCATGCAATAGGATTATTCATCATTTAACAGCTGTTTTAGATTAACTCTATTTTTGAAATAACTTTAACAAAACAAAAGTCACTTCATCTGCTAAATATTCCTAGAAGGAATAAGAACACCAATAGTTATATGTAAAATTATACTTTTCTCTGGAAATTGCAATCTTACCAAAGATACCAATCATTACCAAAGATAATGAGGCCATTTTCGTTATGACCCCCAGAGAATCTCAATATTGGCGCACAAGAAAGAATACCTGATCACAATAACTATTTCACCTTGGCAAACTAGCACAGTCGGGAATAACCATAGCATCACACACAATGTAGAAAATGACAAACCATGGTAACTATTAATTTGTCATGTTTAACCACAGGCACAAGATTTATAGTTATATAACAAAATCTAAAACAAATCAGAAAATTATATACAGTAAACATCCCCTCAATAGAGTGGTTTTACATGTAAGAGAGAAAATTTAAAAGGGATAAGAGGAAAAAATAGAAAAATAAAAGAAGATAAAGAGATTATAAGCAAGGCTAAAGAACAAAAGATTACTCAAGCTTTGGAAAACTGGTGAGAACAAGAAAAAAGAAGGAAAAACTAAACAAAACAAAAAAACTACACAATGTTCACACTCATGAAAAAAACAAATCAATCAAGAAAGATAAAGAAACAAACAAAAATAAAGAAAAAATAGATTTCTCAGTGGTTTCAAGCCTGTACTTATCTTCCAGGATATCAGTTTTATAGTAATGTCAAATTCAGGGCATGTTTCCTCTATCACTAGTAGACAAAGGAGCAAAGAAGACAGACAGAGTCCAGATCTATGCTGCAAATCTACAATAGGATTCAGGCACGGTACTGAATAATTTCAGCAAGCCTGCAGTAGAAATAGGGTGGGGTGCCTATTCTGTGCTATGAACTCCACAGTTCAGGCTGATCCTGGCCTCTGGCTGTAGGGTTGCGGCTTGAGTTGTTCAGCCTACAACACTTGGTGTTTCTTGTCACTGGGATCTTGATTCCCTAACCCTGGCCATCTCACATGGTTGTCCGGAAAGGGAAAAACTATACAAGAGAAATTATTCTTTCTAAAACATTGTTCTTTTGAAATTGCCCAGCTCTGTAGCTGCTTCATGGCACTGTAATTACTTTCTTGACTCCTGCAACCATGAGAATGCAACAAAATATTCAGGATGTTTGATTGTACCAAGCTTCATGACCATTAATCTATTCTTATAACTGATGATCATTAGTCTAGCCTTGTAACTGATGATCTCACCCTGCTAGGTAATCAGAGAACTGCAAGGCTGTTCTGTCTTGCCTTTATACCTCCTGCTTATGCACCACACAAAAGCACTAGCCTCAGGCCAGGGATATAGCTCACTGGCACAGTGCCTGCGTGGCAACCTTGAGGTCGTGAGTTTGATTCCTGGTACCTAAAAAATAAAAAATAAAAAAACCTCTAGACTGTAGGCACTGGGTGCCTGGCTTTGTTGTGGGACAGTTCCTGGCCAGAACCACTGATGTAAAAGAAAGCAGTTCACTGTTTTCATATCCTGGCTGTTCTTTCAGTGTTTCTGTTTGCCATAGCAGGCCCCAGCGTGCAGACCAATGGAGAAACCAGGCATATATAAAAGAAACCCAAAGAAGGACAGAAATTGTTCTCCCAAGCCACGTCCACCCTGGAGAAAGACCAGTGCTCCTATTACAAGGAAAAGAGCCACTACAAGTGTGAACGCCCAAAGCTAAGGGAAAGATGGCTGAGCAAGCCGAGGACTCAGAGGCAACTGGCTCCACTTTCACAGTAGGAGGTAACTCTCTTTTGAGGACTAAGAGGGACCAGGTTTCTAATCTCTCACAAAGCACATGATCTATGCAAAGGTGAGAGATAAGCCAATAAAATTCCTAATTTACACAGGGGTGGACTATTCAGTTATAACACCTCCTGCGGGGCCCCTAAACCAAAAGACTATTGATATCAAAGGGGTCACAGGGCAATCCAAAGTTCAAGCCTTTTGTCAGTGGGTTTGTAAGATAGGAGGCCATGAAGTGATGCACTAGTTCCTGTACATGCTCAATTGCCCAGTTGCCCTCTTAGGGAGGGTTTTGTTGGCTAAATTGAGGGCAAGAATTGATTTCAGGGATGGAAAGCTACATTTCAAACTGCCACCACTATGGATGATCTTGACCCTGAATGTCCTTTAGGAGGAGGAAAGGAGGCTTCAGGACAGGACAGTCCAAAAGGCCCCAAGGGAAACAAAGATCTTGGCAATGTACCCAGGATTGGGAGGAAGACACCCCACTCAACCTGGCCATAGCTCAAACCCCAGTCAAGGTAGAACTCAAACTGGGAGCTGTTCCAATTGCTCAGCATCAATACCCAAACCCTCAGGAAGCTCAGTGGAAAATTCAGCCACACTTAGAGAGACTACAAGCTTATGAGACTCTTGTTCCCTATTGGTCACCCTAAAACATACCTCTCCTTCCAATCAGAAAGGCAGACACTGGAAACTATCACTGGTCCAAGACCTCTGATTGATCAATGAGGCCACAGTGAACCTGCACCCCACTGTACCAAATCCTTATACACTATGATTGAGTACTGTTGCCAGCTTCAGAAGAGTGATTTACATGCCTAGATTAAAAGTTGATTTCTTCTACATACATCTGGCCTTGGAAAACAAGCCTCATTTTGCTTTCAAGTGGAGATCAGTCATCACTGAACAACATGGTCAACTCACTTGGACTCAGTTGTCATAGGTTTTAACAACTTCCCAATCATTTTTCAGTAGGCATTAGCATGAGATCCCCATTTGTTCCCTGCAGAGACTCTGGGGTGTACTTTGTTGCAATATGTTGATGACCTCCTGGGACATAAAAACAAGAAGAATGTGAGAAAGGCACAGAGGAGCTGTTCAGACAACTGTGCCAGAAGAGATACAAACTGTCCCAACAAAGGCACAGTTGTGCTGCATGGAGTCAGCTACCTGGGATTATATCTATGCAAGGGAGAAAGAAAATTGGGAGTATCCCAGAAAGCAGTGATCCAGAATATGACTGAGCCCAAGACCCACAAACAATTGTGGGAGTTTGGGGGAGCCTGAGACTTCTGCAGAATATGGATCCTTAACTGTGCTCTCTTAACAAAGCCCCTCTATGAAACTACAAAGGGAGAGAAAAGGAAACTTTGAACTGGGAAAAAGAAAAACAAACTGCCTTCTCATCCCTAAAGGAGAAGCTTCAAGAAGCACCAGCATTAGACCTTCCTGATTTAAACAAGACCTCTGATTCATCAATGAGCCCACAGTGAACCTGAATCCCATGCACCTAATCCTTATACACTATGACTTTGTTGCCAGCTTTGGTAAAGTGATTTACCTCCTTTAATAAGGTCAAAGGGAATAGCACCTCAGGCTTCCACAGTACATAGACTAGTCAGCCTCTAGTGTGACTAGAGCAGGGCTGCTGTATCTTGGTGTTGTTGTCCTTCAGCCTGAACAGTGTCTCCTCCAAGTCAAGATGTTCTGGAGTCCGAATCATGGAAAGAATTAAATTTATAAACCAAGGTATCACTGTACTTCATAAGCAAGGGATACTATTTAAAAAACAAAAACAAGCCACTGTGGGAGGGGCCTTGGACTCAGGAGGCCAGGGTGAGCTGCCTGGGGACCTGGATCCTCTGGCCCTGCCCCCTGCAGCCTCCTCTGGAAGCTGCTTGGACTCGGAAGCCTCTGTGAGCTGTCTGGGTGCCCGGTTCCTCTGGCTCCACCCCCAACCTGAGATCTCAGGAACGAACCTGAATCCCTAGAAACCTAGAGAGATTTGAAAATGACAAAAAGAAGCAAAATGCAATCCCAGCCAAACACCCGACCCCGAACAAGTCGAGGAAACATCAACATGGAAGAACATGGAAGTCACACACCTGAAATATCTGAAATGATAGAAACTGAAATAAAGAACCAACTACATCAGATTATAGAGGAAATCCGATGAGAAATAATTGCTCAAGTAAAAAAAAGAAATGACAATCATAATGACAGAATTGCTGGGTATATCCAAAGAAGACATAGATTAAAAAAAATACAGGAGCTCAGAAAAATGATGGAAACCTTGAATGAACAGTATAGGAAAGAATTAGAATGCATAAAACAGATTCAAAGAGACATTCTGAAAATTAAAAATTCAGTTGAAACCTCAAAAAACCACTTGAATGAAACAAATGGAAGATAGACTCTCATACCTTGAAGACAGCATTGCAGCTAGTGATTGTGAAAGAAAAGATCTCTTAAAAATAACAAAGGAATAGCAAATAACAGTTCAACAGCTGCAAGATGAGTCAAAGGAAAACAATATAAATGCAAATTAAAACAACACTGACTTTCCATCTCACTCCAGAAAGAATAGTTATCATTGAGAAATCAACCCATAACAAATGCTGGAGGGGCGGTGGGAAAAAAGGAACTCTTCTCCACTGTTGGTGGCAGTGTAGACTGGTGCAACCACTGTGGAAATCAGCCTGGAGATTCCTTGGTAAACCAGGATTAGTGGTCTCATTCAACCCAGCTATTCCCCTCTTGAGTATTTTTCCAGAAAAACTGAAAACATCATACCACAGTGATATAAGTGCACCTTTGTTTATAGCAACATAATTTGTAATAGCTAAATCTTGGAAACAACCCAATTGTCCATCAAATGATGAATGGATAAAAAAGATGTGGTATTTTTATACAATGGAGTATTACTCAGCTATAAAGAAAGATAAACTCAAGGCTTTTATAGGTACATGGATGCAACTAGAGACCATACTCATTAGTGAAATAAATCAGATTCACATGTGTAAACATCATGTTTCCTCCCTACTATAAGCACCTGAAAGAGTATATAAAATCTGAAAGGTACCATAGATGTTACAAAAGGGAAAAGAAACTTCTCAAACTGAAAGGAGCAACTGGGATGAAGGAAGGGAGAGGAAAAAGATAAATGGAAGAGGAAAAATATATGTATATATAGATAGGATAATTGTACTACTAATATCTGTTGGTTTAATGAAAGGAATTGGTAATGTGCAATTGTTTGATCAATCTTGCATGCCTATATCTGGTTATATGTACAACCATTTTGAGATGACATTATGTAATATAACAAACATTGTTTATATCCTATCACCATGTTTTGAAATTCTGTATCATTTTTATTGTTCTCTGTGCTTTTTTTTATGTATTTGTTTTTGTTATTTTGGGTTTTTGTTCAATTTGTACGTATATATAAGGATAGCTGGAGCAGGTGTATTACTGATGTCTGTGGTTTATTGAAAGGAAAAGTCAGTGCTTAAAATTTTCTTTTTTCTTGACCAATTTTGCACACTTGGAGCTGGTAATCAGAATGACTGATCTGAAAACAATATGCAGTATAAGAACCATTGTTGAGCTTCTACCATCTTGTATGGTGAAGCTCTGCATCATTTCCAATGTTTCCTTTTTTTATAGTTATTGTCTTTGATTGTTTGATCAGTCTTACATTCTTAAGTCTGGTGGACTGAGCAATTTGGTTGAAGATGAGAGTATGTAATGTAGCAACATTGTTAATTCCTATCATTTTGTTTTGCGGTCATGTATCATTTTTGTCATTTTTGTGTTGTTTTGATTTTGTCTTCATTGTTGTTTTGTTACTTTTTTAAATTTTTAAAATAAAAACAAAAACAAAACAACAAAAAAAGGAGGATTCCAGTGTCCTGGTAGGGATCTCTGGAGCAGCTCCTCCCAAGAATTGCTGCCCTTTTCACCCAACTGTGATGGATCCTCATCTTTTATATGCTAAGAGCAACATATGCAGAGGCAACTCCCATGAAGGCAACAAATAACTGTGGTCCCTGCCCGTATGTCCCTCAGCCAGGGAACTCTGTCATGACTTTTCTGCTCTCTCACACTGACTATAATTGTGATGGGGAAATTACTGGGATCTGTGCCCTTAACCTAAGTGTGACATCTGTAAGCCTAAGGACAGTACCTCACCTCTCTGCTTCAATCCAGACATGGGAACCACACAGCAGTTTGAACTTTGGACTGTGTCTAAATGGGGAGTAATGTGAGGAAAGAAGGAAAATTGCCTTGGACCCGTGATATACAGAACTATGAGGGCAAAGCCTGGAGTTCCAGTAACCTGATATTTTGATGCCTGCAATACCATTAATTCTGCCACAGAGGCGCATAAGCTATATCCCCTTAAAGGAGATAAACTAAATTTCCCCTTGGAGGATGTTGAGGTGTAGGATGGGAAAGACACTACAGAAATAATGATAAATATATGTGCCCCTGAATAGACAGGAGCTGGTGCAATACAGTTCAGCTGTATACACTGGTCATGTATAGGAAAGCCTAGTAAATAGGATACCCCTATAAAGATTAAACAACCACCCTCTAGCACCCTGTAGATGTACAGTCCAGTCACTGTTACAATCCTAGACCTCTATGACCAGAATGGGAGGCAAACAAAGAGTTCAGGCTTTGAATAGAGATAGTAGGGGTTGTGACTCAGGGATGGTGCTTCATATCAAAAGACATACTTATGCCTTGGCCCCTCTAGTTTCAAGTTTTCAATTCCTTTTATGAAGAAATGGCCCAATGCCTGCCACAAATCCCCTCTGTGACCTGAAATCTCTTAATGGGAATAACACAGAGCATAACGCACTCCCTGAACCTCACCTTGTGCTATGTGAATGTGGGAACCTTGGTGGAAGATCAATGGCCCTGGGAAGCCAGGAAGTGAAATCCAACCAATAATGAAACCATCAACTTGGGGAAAAAAAAATGACAAGATTGGGATCATACAGCTGTCTATATAGAAAGGCAACCCCTGAGTCCTAAAGACCAGCATCAATGGGAGAGGATGCCTCACTCAAAAACGGAAAAGATTCCAAGACCGGGTAGGATAATTTAATTGCCTGAAACACAGATTCTTTAATAAGGTCGAAGGGAATGGTGGGGAAATGAAACTGAAGTCAGCTCCTTAGCCCAGATCTCATACTTGAGCTCCAAATAGAAAAACATAATTGGCTCCACCCATTGCTCAGTTCCCAAGGGGCTACCGTGGGTATGTGAAAATAGAGCCTACACTCAACTCTCAGTAAATTGGGCAGGAAGTTGCATCTTGAGAAGTGTCAAATCAGTCTTCATCCTCCTGCCCATATGCCAAGGGGAATTGTTGACCTACCCTGTATATGCTCCTTTCTGTGAGAAAAGGAATATAACCAAGGGTGACTAAAAAAAAAGAATGGCCACCAGAAAAAATAATCTACTACTATGGTCCAGCTAAAGGGCTGAGGATGGGATGTGTGGATATAGAACTACTATTTATATACTAAATAGAATACTTAGTCTACAGGCTATACTAGAAATCATAACCAATGAAGCTGCTTGTGCACTGAATCTCTAAGCCAAGCAATAGAAAATATTTGAAAAGCAGAATATCCAAACAGATTGACACTAGATTACCTACTACCCAAAGAAGGAGGAGTTTGTGGGAAATTCAATTTAGCCAACTGTTGTCTTCAAATAGATGGTCAAGGATGAGTAACAGGAAAAAATCACTAAAAAGATGTAGGAGTTAGTCCATGTTCCAGTTCAGATCTGGAAAGGATGGAATTGGAGAATTTGGAGGATGGTTCTCAAATTTAGGTGGTTTTAAAACCATGGAGGAAGGATTCATTGCTGTTGTGGGGATCTGCTTGATTAACCCATCTGCTACTAGTGGCAATATGGGTCTTGAACTCTATGATAAAAATTACTGTATACCAGAAAACAACTGCTTGTATTTTGTGGGGTAAAAGGTATCAATCTATGTAAACATGGATATTGATAAGATGAAACATCATGAGGAATGTTGACTGGCTGGGCATGGTGGGGCATGCCTGTAATCCCAGCAGTCAGGTGGCTGAGGCAGGAGGATCATTGCAAGTTCAAGACCAGCCTGGGCTACAAAGTGAGCTCAAGGCCAGCCTGAACTGCATAGCGAGACCCTGTCTCAAAAAGACAAAAAAAAAAAAAAAAAAAGAAAAGAAAGAAAGTTGATTTAAGTCTCTTTGGCAGAGTCTCAAAGTAATGAAAGAGAAAACTACCTCTTTGGGTGATATTGGGCAACTGTGGTTTAACTGCACAGCTAAGCTCCCTGAGTAAACTGGTGCTTATGACCTCATCTAAGCACAGGTACAGCAATAATGTAATGTCAGTGGAACATAACAGACTTGGTAAGTTCTGTCACAACTTCCTGCTGTGGGTAAATCCCTATTCACCCCCTTAATCACTGCTCTGCTTCTGTAACCTCACTTCATACTGATTTAAAAACCATCCCATAGACAAACAAAAATATAAAAGGAGAAACAAAGCTTTGTTTGGCATTCTCAGGGTGACAAGAGTCCCCTGTGGACACATTGGCAAATACACTGCTCTTTGCTGCTAAACTCTGACTGGTATTTTGTCATGAATTTTGCTCATTTTCCTGCTTTGATGGCATCCACTGCTCCGTTTCTCTGGTGCATTTCTCCCCAGAGGCCTCTGTAGATTCACGCCTCCTCTCTCATGAGGCAATCCAGGAGTCCAAGAGAAAGTGTTACAATGGACCAAGATAGTCCAGGTTCTTGTGTACAACAAGAATTGCCAGGCATACACTTCATAGAAAGCAGTATGTAGCTACATTTACTAAAGTTGGTGGAATGACAGCAGGAACAGGAGAAGGGCAAAAAGACAACAAACGAGGAAGAAGAGGAAGCTTCACTGAGCACTAACACAACTCAGGCTTCCAGTATTTAAATGGTCAGAGCCCTCTAACCCCAGGTGCCTCCCCTTCGTCTCTCACTGGCGTTGGAATTAATCATCTGCCACCTCAGGTCTCACACCCTCCTAAGCATAAACATGGATAATCCCCAAGGCTACGTGTGCCACGCCCAGAGAGGAATGAAAGGAAGCAATACTTGCAACTCAGGGGCTAGAAACAGGCCTTGGTTAAAAGTTCAGTTTTAATGGGAGTAGATGTGACTTTAGATAGAGAACTAATGGAAAAGTAACTACAAGAAGGTAACCTTGGATCAGAGACATGACCAGGCAGTTTTGTTAATGTGCTCTAATCAGTGGGTTATACTCACATGCCTAGAGAAACAATGCAGATTTCAGATATAACATTCTAAGCTGTAAACATGCTATACAAGAATGCACAATAGAAAAAAAAAAAAAAAAAAAAAAAAGAATGCACAATAGGTTGTGCCCTTAGTTGTTGTAATTTGGCCTCTAAAATACTGGGGTCAGTATTATAACCTCTAGTGTATTGACTCGGTTTCTGAGTCTTCCTGGGAGTTGATATTTGTACAGCTTTTCATTTTTCTAGACAGAAACTTGTGGCTGCACAAGTTTTGCACTATACTGCAAAGTTCTGGGCAGAGGCATTGAAATATGTAGGCTACACTGGGTGCAGGAATTCTTGCTTTTAATCATTTACAGTTGGCTACATCTACCTTATGTGGCAGATTTGGTCATTGCCCTACAGAGAAATTTTTCTTATTGAATCAGTGCTGACAGTTTGCAATTTAATACATGAAGGTCTGTAAATTTACTAGAAGAAATACAAGATAGCATTCTCTGAGACTTTTACTGTCTTTCTTTTCTGTTACATTGTCTTTCTTATTTTAATGTACCATTGTGTTTTCTTACTTCTTAATGAGATGTCTCAGGGTGCCATCTATTTTATAGTTTCAGGGTTTTGCTTTATTATGTTCAATAGCTAAAATATACTTTTAATTTATTGGTGATTAATTTATTAATATTTTAATATCTAAAATAATTATACTCTTTTATTTTCAGTTTTCTATTTCTCATATCATTTAGTCTTATTATTTCCCAGAATTAATTCATTGATTCAAAAAATATTTTTTGAAAATCTTCTATGAACCAAATGTGATAATTTGCTTGATCTTAATTTTCATGCTTAATAAGATTATTAGAAGTATAGTTTTATATATGTATATATATATATACATATCTTAACCAAATCATGTACTTTGATACTTAGAATTCCTCATTTTTCTTACTTTCTTAAATACTTTTGATTGAATAATTTATTTACTCTATAGGTTAATACTTTTTTAAAATGATATTTGTTATCATTAGGATCTTCAACATCCCTGAAAGTTCATGTGTTGAAGATTTATATCCCAAGGCAACCGTAGTCAGAGGTGAGATTTTTGGAAAGGGGTTGGATCAACCTCATCCATGGATTACAATATGAATGTAGAAGTCAGTGGGCTTTTGAGAGCTGGTGGAAGTCGTATAAGCTGTGGTCTGGCTGGAGGAGGCCGGTCCCTGAGGCGTGCTCTTGAAAAGTTTCCCCCCAGGCCTTCCTTTCTCTTTCTCTCACCTCGTGACCACCATGAGGGGAGCAGCTTTGCTTTGCCACGAGCTTCTGCCATGATTACCGCCTCACCAGTGTTGTGAATCACTGAGCCAGATGACTATGGGCTGACATATCTGAAACTTTGAGCCAAATAAACTTCTCCTCTTTTAAATTGCTGTTTCTCAGGTATTTTATCACCACAATGAAACTCTGCCTAACACAGTATTTGAAATATTTCCAATAGTTGAGTTTTGTATTTTATAAAAGTTTGGCAGTGAAATTTTTTACTGCAGATGCAGTTGTAAAACGTCATGCATACAGCGAGGGTTGCCAGATAAAATGCTGGAGCCATGATGATGATAAATGAACTAGATAAATGTAAGACGTCTTAAAATAAGTCCTACCTGGGCATTCTGTATTTTCATTTACTAAATACGACTGCTCTCTATACCACTCCTATTATTTATAGTTTTTAGATTAGTTTTTATTGATCTTCTAAATAATTTTTAAAATTTTCCATGCATGTTTGTAAGGAAATTGAATTCTCAAATATTGGCTTTAAAATTTGACTTACATCCATCAGTACAATTTTGTTACTAATAGTTTTCAAATGTTTTGTCTTAAATAAATGATGCATCAGTTATACTGATATGTTATGTCTCCCATTCAGTTACTTTTTGGACAATTTTGTTGGTTCTTGCTTACACATTTCAAATGACACTAAGCAAAATGAAAAAGGTTATAATTTTCAATTTGTACTTGTTTTGAAATTTTTATAAATATAAAACATCCCTATTCTATTTCCTACAAGAAAAGTATTTCAGAGAAAGACAAGACTGTTTCACATTTACAGGGTAAAAAAGGGCTCCTTCAGTTGAAGTATAGAGTATTTTAGCTTCCATATTGATGTTTATGTTATTATTCAGAGCTGATGGAGATTAGCATGAAGCTCTGCTCACATCCGGCACAAGGTTATCTCCTCTGTCTCCACGTCCAGAGGCTCCTTGAATGAGAGCATTTTTTGTGCTTTTCCATTTCTAGGTTCTGTGTACTTTACTAAATGTTTGTGCCATTAGGCTACTTGCATTTCCAGACAAATCCAGGTCAAAGAATTGAAAAGAAACCTGATGTAGTTGACTTCACATCCACAGTCTGTCTCGGTTGCAATAACAGAACACCATACATTAGTTGGCTTATGAGTAATATAAAATTATTTCTTATAATTCTGGTGGCTAGAAGTTCAAGATTAAGGACACTGGCAGATGCTACACATAGTAGGACTGAACTGGAGAGCTCTCTTATGCCTCTTGTATGAACCATAATCGCACACACAGAGACTCTTCCCTAATGACCAAACCATGTATCAGAGGGGTCATTTTGTAGTACCATCACGTAAGAATTGAGGGGGCACTCGTTCTGTTATAATCTTGTAGCCCACCTCTGGTTCTAATCTTTTCCTCCCTATGTCTTGACTGTTCTCAGCATGCACCACTTCTATACACACATCCTTAGCAAAGAGAAAGAGATTATCCCCTGAAATTTTATACAGCTTTGTTCAATTAGGTTGCATCCATACTAGGTTTTGCAGAAGTTCCTCTGGTTCCCTAAAATCCAGGTTATATCAACTTTTCACTAATATTCTACTGAAAATCTAGAACTTCCTTTGCTTTTATAATCTGCTGAGTATTTGACTAGGAGTGTAAAAGACAGAAAGAGAAAGTTATTTGTGTCTTGTTACTCATGTTTGTTCATTTTGTCAAATTTTGCTATTATTGTCATTGTCATTTTGTTCATAAACTTTCTCAAATTCTTTCTAGAATAATGTATAACTAACAAAACAATACATCTTAAAAACATTTTAAGATAATAAATGTTTTTATGCTCCCTAAAGAAGGACATTGTTATGCAGCAACAGTAAAAGATTTGTCTATAATCACAATAATATAAGCAAGACAAGGAGGAATTGAATTTTAAGCAATTTGAATGCTAAGCAAGGTTTTCTTACAACCCATTCCTAGTACCTGAACCACAGACAAATATTTGGATAACGTTTTATTATTTTAGAAGAACAAGGACCTCATTTTTTTTATAAAACTCTGTATGCACATACTAATATTACCCATATATGCAGAGACTTCTATAGTTCTCATCTTTGAGTATGTGCGTGTGCTGTCATGTATGCCTATGTGTACAGGGATGCCATTGAGACTATCTGTAATAAGAAGTAACTGACATTTCTCATCTTCTTATCTGCTAGATGGAAATGTCCAAAACTCCAGAAGACATCACTTTTCTTTTAGGTGGACAAGCATACCCACAAATCCTAAAGAATACTCAGTCATATTATTTAAAGGAAACAATTTTCTATACAAGAAGTGTAACTATTGATATAACGGATACTCTAGTACTTATAAGCCATTTAAGAAATTAAGACAAAAGAAAAATATAGGGAAGCTATGTGCATTCCCTGTTATTTAATCATCCTTCTTCAATGCTGTTCTTCTCCCACCCCGCTGACACTGGTGATGTTTGTGATATGCGAGTTTGATGTGAAAAACTCTCAGAGCAGATTAGTGAATCACAGCTCTGTGCATGTCTGTGGATGACTGACAGACTGACACGTAGGCCACTGAAAGGAAACCACTGAAAGGAAAAGAACCATCCCGGATGGGGGTGGTACCCAATCAGCTTGCAGCCTGGATAGAATAAAAAAGAAAAGAAGGAATTGTTCCTCTTTGGGAGGAGCTTCAGGCTTCAGTATTGCCTTGGGATATTGGTCTCCAGGTTGTTCATCTGCTCATCACAGACTCTTCAGCCTTCTGACCCAGACTGGCAGTGGTGACTGCAGTGAGCTTCCAGACCTTCAGTCTTTGACTGCTACTGCACCCTCTGGCTCTCCAGCACAGAGAGAGCCTTTTCAGATTCCTGTGTCTGGCTGTGCAGAGGACCACTATGAGTCTTCTTCTGAGGCTGCCAGCCTACCTAATTAAGCCGGTTGTACAATGACACATGTATTTTACATTGGTTATATTCCTCTAGAGAACTGTAATACAGATTTTGGTACCAAAAGTGGATCTAAAGAAACAAAATTGTGAAGAAGAATTTTTCAACTCAGATTCATATTCCTAGTTCAAATTCTGTGAACCCTGGCTCATAGTTTTAATTCTAATTTGTCAAAACATGAAGTTCCCATGGTCTGTCCTTCTGATTGATGTAGAGTATAGCAGTAGTTTGTGGTGTGAATTATTTAAAGGAATACAAAACATAGACCCATTTGGTTACCCTAATTCACCAATTGGCTCTCTATACAATACTTTTGAACTTTTTTGGAACAGTAGAAAATATGATGCTGACTGGTTGCTGTCACCATCTCTGGACAAAGTACTAAAGGAAAATCACAACCTCCAGACATGCACAAACGACCTAAAGGTTTCTAAATGGGAAGACAGACTAACAAAGGAAAATGAGGACCTCAAATATTCAAATTCCCAATGCTGGAATTGTGTAAACAATCTAAGAGATTCTAACTGTGTCCTACTGGAGAATCTTCTCTCCCTTGGCTATAAGGCTGAAGTTGCTGAAACTATAATGCAAACCCTCATGATTCTTCTTCATTTATAAACTTTTTGTGAAAAATCAAAAGTTTGTAACAAAATAAGAGAACAACAATTGTAAATACACTGTGTATCATTATCTTCAAAATACTCAGATGGCAAGACATAAACAAAGAAGATTCTCTCTTACAGAGAAGAAATCTAATAACACAGAACTTCCTTTTCAATGAGCTAAAAAATGCAGTACTGTAAATATAACAAGTCACATATGTATTAAAATATGTTTGGAACAACAGAGTAAGTAATTGGGGGAATTATTTGAACTTCTCCCTACTTTTTATTTGTCAATGTGGAGATTCCTCGAAAAATTAAAAGTAGAAATTCCATTTGACCCAGCTGTCTCCTGTCTAGCTATCTTTCCAAAAAGAGTTAAAATTAGTGTAGTACAAGGATACATGCATAACCATGCTCAAAGCTCCACAAGTTACAGGTAGATCTTGGAAATACTGTATATCTCCATCAACAGATGAATGAATAAGGAATATGTGGCATTTATATGCACTGGAGTACTATTATGCCTTAAAGGTAAACATGAGGCATTTGTAGGTACAACAATGAATACAACTTGACAACATGATGTTAAGTGAAATAATTCACTCACATGATTAAATATTGCTTAGTAAAAATAAAGAATAGACACACAGGCAATCTATCTATGTAAGATTGTCTATCCTATCAAAGGATAGACACACAGACACACAGGAAATATGAAGCTCATAATTCTATTAGTTGAATTACAGCAGGAATTTAATGCTCAGCCATTTTTCAGTCTGAAGTGGGGGCACTGATCAGAAAAGAATGGGAATTCTGTAAATCGGGATGTCGGTGTTTGGGAGGAATCTGATGAAGTTTGAGGCATTAAACTCCTAAATTCTGGTAAGCTTATTTTGCTAGAGGAAGAGGTGTCTCCATCCTCAGTGGCAGAGGCATCTCCAGCCATCCCGTGTGATGCTGGCCTCACCTCCTGTATCTGGGGAAGCTAATCCTGTTTTGCTGATGAAATGATAATGACTTTCCCTCAATCAGTTACCAATCAAGATTGTTGTTTTTATGTTGTTTTATTTATGTCTGTGTGTCTGTTAATATGGTTTGGTTCTTTTATCTTTAAGATAATCAAGACAATACTGATGTTCCTCTAGACCCACCCTCACCCTCACTTGAACCATGAGGAGATCCACTACACTCCCAATGAACTATTTGTGTTTCCTAATTCTTAGAAGCAGAGGTCTAAGGGAATGGAGCATGTACAGGAATGGAGTTCAAGGGTGTGGGATAATGGTAAAAGAAACACAAACTTAGATCAGCTTATTTCTTGCTATAGACTTTAAGTAGAGATTCTTAACTTAATGCCTTAGCTTATAGAGATTTTTTAAAAGGTGATAATAGTTTATTTTGTTCATTGGCTGAAATATGGATCAAAATATGGCCCACAATAAATGAGCAGGAGATGCCTAATAACATTGGTTTATTGTTGATGAGAGTATTCAAAGGCTCTGAGAAGTGGAAATGCTGGAATACACTTGCCCCATAAAACCTAATCCTCCATACTGGGAGAGTCCAAAATGCACCTTTTCACTAATGCCTTAAGAAACATATTTGTAAATATAGAAAATACCAATATGTAATACAACAATCATTGTTAATTTCCTATCACCTTGCCTGAAATTCTGTATTGCTTTAGTTGTTTTTCTGTTGTTTTATTTATGTCTGTGTGTCTGTTAATGTGGTTTGGTTCTTTTATCTTTAAAATAAAAATTTTTTTAAAAACATATTTGTGAAAGAAATGCCAGTATCCTTGAACCACTGCTCTTCTCTATATGCCAGACTTTATACAGTGCACCACAGTGCCTCAACTGGGAAACTTAAAGGCAATGGCTTTAGTTGGATCCTGGAATAGCAGGATCCAAGTGGCTGTGCTCAATCACCACAGGCAAGGTAAGCAGATTTATCAAAATTGACAGGAGAAGCAGAGAAATAGTGAGACTGATCTATTTAATTCTGTGGTTGGCTAATTACTCACTGTGTCACCAGAAGTGAAATATGAAAAGCTTATTAAAAAGTTTACTGGATTTATATAAGTAGAATAATTTTAGGGCAAATGAACAAAAATCTGTCTCAAATCATAACAGAGACTCGTGGTCCACTGAGCAATTCCCAGACTTGGGTCAGTTCACAGGCATGGAGCCCATCGAATTAAGGGGAGGAGTTTGGTGCACCAAAAAGTTACATTATCTTTCTCCCTTCTTTCCCCAAAGGAACCTAAGTCATTTTAGCAGGGGGAACATATACACTGGGAGAAAGAGAATGATCAGACATTTCAGGAACTACTAAACAGTGGTTTTGAACACACACTGATTCCAAAAGGTCCAAAATGTCATTGTGGCCCTCAAGTAAACATAGGGACTTACGGAGGTTAGGTGATTCATACAGTTTTAGCCAACATTTGACCCACAGTGGGTTCAGAAGGTCCCCAAAGTCATTCCTACATTCATTTATTCAGTTCAAGGATGCTTTTAGGGAGAGATGTGCTTGGGAGAATCCTCATATTGGCTCCCTAACCTGTAGCGTGAATGGTATAATGACAGTGGGTATGGCCACATGGAAGCCATTAGAGTTGCTATTGCCTGGAAAAAATAGTAAACCAAAAACTATATTGCATCTCTTGAGCTAATGAAGAAGTTAGTGTTACCACTGATGATTTGAAAGATGTAATAGTGGTGGTGGTTACAAAAAGGCTAATCAGGTGGTGAACACAATTGCTGTGGCTGGGTCAGACGTGTTTCTTTGCCTGAGTAGATTAACACATCTCTGGTACCTGGTGTGAAGCTACTGATTTGGTCAATGCCTTCTCCATATCTAGCCATAAGGCCCACCAGAAGCAACTTGCTTTCAGCTGGAAAGGGCAGCAATCCACTTTTGCTGTTCTACCTCAGGAGCATTCACTCTCTAGGCCTGTCTCAAACTTAGTTTCCAGGGATCTTAATAATCTCTCTTCCTCAAGGTATCACATTTGTCTACTACACTCATAATATTATGCTGATTAGACCAAGTGAGCAAGAGGTTGTAATCCCTCTGTGCTAAGTTAGTAAAGCATTCGTGTATCAGTGGATGGGAATAAATCCAACTAAAATTCAAGCGTTCTCTATCTCAGTAAAATGTCTAGGAGTCCACTGGTGTGGGGCATGTGGAGACACACCTTCTAAAGTGAAGCATAGGTTCTTGCATCTCTCATCTTCTGTAAGTAAAAATTAGGCACAGTATCTAATGAGATTACTTACATTATGGAAGCAGCATATCCCTTTTTTGGTGCATTGCTCTGGTCCATTTGAGTTACTCTCACTCAGAAAGCTGCTAGTTGTGAGTGGGGCTCAGAATAAGAGAAGATTCTGCAGCAGGTCCAGGCTGCTCTGCAATCAGATCATATAAGCCAACAGATCCAATGGTAGTTGAGGTGGCAATGGCAGGTAATGATGTTATGTAGAGTCTCTAGAAGGCCTCCATAGGTGATCACAGTAAAGGCATTTGGAATATTGAAGAATTTGCCATCTTCTGCAGCCAACTACTCTCCTTTTGAGAAACAAGTTGTGCCTTACTACAGGTCCTTAGTGGAAATTGAATACTGGACAATGGGACACCAGGTTACCAGGAGAACTGAGCTGACCATCAAAGCCTTGGTTCTATCTGACCCACCAAGTCATAAAGTTGGGTGTTCACTTCATCAAAAAGAAATTGTATATATGCTATTGGCTCTAAGCAGGTCCTGAAGGTACAAGTACATTACATGAAGAAATTCCCCAAATGTCCATGGTTCCTATCCCCACTACAGTGCCTTCCGTCTCCTGGCATGTATCAGTGGCCTCCTGGGGTACACCCTATGGTCAGTTGACAGGACATGACTAAGGGAGGGTTTACAGATAGTTCTGCGTGTTGTCCAGGCACCACCCAAAATGGAAAGCACTACAACTCTTTTCCAGGACATCCCTGAATGACAGCAGTTAGAGGAAATCTTCACAGTGAGCAGAACTTCAGGTAGTGTACCTGGTAGCACATTTTGCCTGGCAGAAAAAAATGGCAAAAATGTGTGAATATATACCAAATCATGGTGTGCTGAATGGTCAGGGACTTAGAAAAAACATGACTCAAAAATGTGTGACAAAGACACTTGGGAAATATTTATATGGGTAGAACACTTCTTATGGACAAAGGATATGAAGATATTTGCACCTCATGTACATGCTTACCAAAAGGTGACCTCACCAGAAAAGGACTTTAATAATCAAGTAGACAGCATGACCTGTTCTGTGGATAGCAGTCAAATTTTTCCTTTGCTGCACCTTGGCATTTCTCAATGGGCTCATAAAACAAAGTGGTCATGGTGGCCAGGCATGTGCTCAACACATGGACTTCCACCCCCCAAGCTTAACCTGGTTAGAGCTACTGCTGAGTGTCAAGTGAGCCAAAAGCAGAGACCACACTAAATCCCTGATATGGTACATTCCATATGTGATCAGCTTGTGACCTGGTGGCAGGTTGATTATATTGGACCAGTCCTATCATGGAAAGTGTTTTCTCCTTACTAGGAAAGACATTTATTTCAGGTATGGGATTGGCTTTCCTGCATATAATGCCAAAACTATCACCCAAGAACTAGCAGAATCCTTATCCACCACCAGGGTATCCAACACAGTATTGCTTCTGAACAAGGAGTGCACTTCACAGCCAAAGAAATGAGGCAATGTGTTTAGCTCATACTCATGGAATTTGATGCTACCATGTTCTCCACAACCCAGAAGCAGCTAGATTAATAGAAAAATGGAACAGCCTTCTGAAGGTACAATTATAGCTCCAGCTAGGTGGCAGTACCTTGCAGGGTCAGGTAAGATTCTGCAGAAGGCCATGTATGCTCTGAATCAGCATGCAATAGATGGCACTGTTTTGCTCATTGTCATCACTCATGGGTCCAGAAATTAAAAGGCAGAAGCGGGAATGGTACCATTCACCATAACCCCTAGTGACCCACTGGTTAAACTTTTGCCTCCTATTCTTGTAACCTTATATTATGCTAGCCTAGGAGCCTCAGTTCCAGAGTGGAGAAGTTTTGTATCCAAAAGCTCAATGATAATTCCATTGAACCGGAAGCTAAGAGTTCCTTCTGATTATTTTGTGCTCCTCACACCTATGAGTCAACGAGATAAAAAGGAGTTATGGGACTGATGAGGATGATTGATCCAGAACACCAAGGAAAAATTGGGCTACTACTCTACAATGGAGGTAATAACATATTACCTTCAGGAGATTCCTTTGCGTTTCCTAGTAATACTCTGCCATGTTACTGAGATCAATGGTACTTACAAGGACCCAATACAGGCAAGATGGCAAATGGCCCAGCATTAGGAATATGAGCCATACCACCAGATAAAGAACTAAGATTTGCTGAGGTGTTTACTGAAGGCCAAGATAGTAAAGATAGTTATAGAAGGATAGAAGGATAGCAGGATAGAAGGATAGTTATAAACATCAGTCTGAACTCTGTGATCAGTTACAGTGATCCATGCAATTATCGTGGATATTTTTCTTATTTTGGTAATATGATTGTGCATGTATGTGTGTGTTCAGCATATATCTTTGTTATATTCTAGCATAATGTTGATTAACTCAATACAGATACTTAAGTATTATCAAATTTACATTATAATATTTAATTATGGAATGTCAAAAGAGTATCATTCTCCCCCCATAAAATCTTTTCTTTCTATTATAGGAAAGAAATTATTGTGTTTCTGTTTGCATGCAGAAGTTTTATAACGTTAGGTGTATATAAATTCACTCATATATTTGGAGCTCTGGCTCTCTAGTGTGCAGAAGGCCATCTTGGATTTGTCCCTCTGCTCACAAAAATGGCCATTCAGAGTCTTCTGCTTTTGTTAGCTGACCCAATGAATCCCTTTGTATAATTACACATATATTTTATATTGATTCCATTCCTCCTAGAAAAACCTAATACACCAGTGAAACCAGTGTCCTGATTTGGTTGGAAATTATCATTCCTACATGTGTTTTTCTTGCTGTACCACATACATAATTTACTAGTTAAGGTTCCATTACAGGAAATACATGCCCTTTCTATGTTCTTGCTAGGTTAATTGTATTCACTACTATACATTTTATTGCTTTAAGTTATGCCTGTATAAATTTTGGTTATCTGCTGTCATTGTTGCCAGAAACTGCTGATACAGGAACTCGTACCACTGCTACAGAAGAAAGAACTGACAATTATTCAGTGAGGAAACAAATGCATGAAGTTGACAAGTTAGGAAATTCTGACTCCAGTTTCTCATTATAAAACTGCTAATCACTGATGGATATCTGCCATGAACTCCAGCTTTTCGCCCTCAAGCTTCTATATGAAAGTATAGTCTCATTAAGGTACACTTAGGTGGAAAAACAGTTTCATCTGAATCTTATTTCAGGGAATGAGGTAAGGCATTAATATCTGAAATATATAGGAGAATTTTACAATTTAATAACAAACATCACAAGTAAGACAATTTCTAAAATGGAAAAAGTACTTAAACAAACATTTTTCCAAAACATAAAAAAGGCTAGAAGATATAAGAAAAGGTGCTCAACATCATAAATCACCACTGAAATGCAAACTAAACACAAAAAAATAAGTTTTGACGATTTGGAGAAAATAGAACACCTGTACTACGCTGGTGCAAATATAAAATGGTACAAGCACTTAGTATAAAGTTTCTTCAAAAATTAAAAGTAGAACTACCTACCATGTTGTCTAATAATCCCACTTCTACTTATATATCCAACAGAATTTAAATCAGGATTTTTAAAAGCTATCTGCATTCCCACAGTCATTTCAGTAATCCCATCAATAGTAAAACATAAAAAAAATATGGTATGTACGTTACTCTAGTTAGGATTGTGACTGTCCTCATAGGCCAATATGTTAAATACTTGGGGCCAAGGTGTGCACCCTTGGAGAGTAGTGAAACTATTACAGGAAGAGCCTAGTCTGGTCCCTTTCCACGTCCCTGGTCTATTTTCATGTCTCTCATTGTTTCCCATTTGCCATGAGGTGAGCAACTTCCTCTGCCACATGCTCCCACCACTATGCCTTGCTTTACAACAGGCTCAAAAGCAACAGGGCCAATTGACCACAAACTGAAAACTTTGCAAGTGTAAGCCAAAATAAATTCCATTCCTTATAAGGTAATTAGTTCAGCTATTATGTCACTTTGAAAAAGCAGCCTAACCCATGCAATACAACTTTATTTGGTCTTGATAAAGAAGAAATCCTGTCATATGTGACAACTTTAACCCTGAGGGCATTATGTCAAGTAAAATAAGCTTGTCAGAGCAGATCAAATGCTGCACTGATTCCCCTTACATGCAGTATTTAAAATAGTCAAAATTATAGAAGTGGAGGATAAAATGGTAGAGGAAGAAGGGGAAATAGGAAGTTTCTCTATGAGTATAAATTGTCAGTTATTCAAGATGAATATGCTCTAGAGACCCTCTATATAACCCAAAGCTTATAGTTAAGAATAGGATATTATGTACCAGAAAATTTTGTTGAGAGAATAGCTAGCATGTTAAGTGCACCTTAAAAGGGGGAGGGGAGTGTGAGGTAAGGAATTTGTTTTTACCTTGATTGTGATGATGGTTTCACGGTTGTATGCCTATGTCCAATCTCATCAAGTTGTACAGGTTAAATATGTGCAGTTTTTTAATATAACAGCTACATTTCAATAAAGTCGTTACTGTTTTAAAAGATAACAACCTACTAATGATATAGAGTCTGTGCAGCTAAAGAAAAAATAAGTAACTAATTTAGGAGTGAAGACTTATAGCAAGGGTATAAAACTCTACACTAAAAATAAGAGTTCACAAGTAAATTTTATGAGGATATTGTTATAATACTTTAGTTTTCTTACAGTCAAAAACCATCACCAGAAATTCTATGACTAGAGGTTTAGTCATTTCTTTGTACAATCTTAGTGTGGTTTAGATTACAAGCGAAGGACTACACACTGGGTAACAAGCTATTTAAATCTTCCAACAGTTCTTTAAAATTTCCTCTTGATAAAAAAGGGATTCACATTTGAAGACATTTGAACTATTTTTTCCAGTAATCTGCAAATGTTTTCTCACCTGTTTAAATATTGAGCTCTATTCAGAAATAACTAAAGTAAGGGTAAACTTAAGGGTCTAGAAGTTATGCAAAGTTTGGTACTTTCCAAATAGGTTTTTAATATGGTAGTGATGTATTCACAGATTTGTTTCCAAGCGTACATCTGAAGTCCATTTCTAAGTATTAGGATAAGATGTACTAAATTGTACATATTCTTAATGAACTATAACATTAACAGTCTGTGCTGTCCTGTGGTCATACAATTCACATGAGAGTGTAAATGATATAATTGATTATCTTATATAAATAGAAGAATTTCCTAGTCATTTTGAGAAAGCCCAAATTCTAGTTCATTTTGTGTTTGCTAAAGGCGTTATCTGAGACTGAGTAATTCAGAAAGAACAGAGATTTCCTACAGCTCTTGTGGGCAGGAAGTCCAAGGTCCAGGGCTGTGGACCTCATGAGGTCCTTGTTGCTACATCATCGCACAGCAGAGGCCAAAAGGAGAGAGAAGGCAAGGATAAGCGTCCGAGAGAGGCCTGCATCGACTTTTATAACAACTCTATTCCTCTCACAGTAACTAACTCACTCCTGCAACCAGGATGTAAGTCCTTTCATGAGTGCACTGGGGATTAAGTTGCCAACACATGAACTTTAAAGTACACTCAAATTATAGCACACAATAAATGGTCCCCGTTCTTCTCAGCTGAGTTTCAAACATAATAAAAACTAGGTTAGGAATGAGGTCATTGAGGACAAAACATTTCTTGTGTTCATAAATTAAGTTATAGAAAGTAACATACAGTGTATGCTGAGGAGAGTAGCTGACTTAGAGACTTAGTCTAAAAAACAGAAGCAGTTAGAACACCCCTGTTTTCCCTACCTGAATTAGGCCCCCTTTGCATATAACATGGTCAAATTTGGGAGAAAATGCTTCTTGCCGTGGTTAGGGTGGCACCTCAAAATGAAAGCAGAAGTGAGGTTATCCGCACACTTCCAAAATTTCTAACAAGTACGTCACTCCCACTGCCTTCTTTCCCGCTCTGTAGGAAATGACTGAGAGATTAGAAAATAAAACCTAGGGGTACTTAAGAAAAGCCTCTCCTCCTGATTCCACAAGTAAAGAAGAATAGGTCTGTCCCAACACTGTTTGGCTTTTCACTCTGCTCTGTGTTAATCCTGCAGTGGATCAGGGATAAGGCTGTTCTCCTAGAGAAAGCAAATGCAGTATCACCCGGGATGCCCAGCTTCAGCCTTCATTGGATTTTACCCCAGTGCCAACAACTACTGTATGGACAGACTTGAGACTAAGCTTTGCTTACAGATAATGCACAGCTAATCACTCAAAATGATGGTGGAAAAGTTTTCAACACACACAAAATGATGTAGTATGCACACCCTGTTTCTGCTTCACTATCACTGGAGTCACTGTGGGTGACTCCACAGCTGGGGTAACTAGATATGTCGGAGGGGAATCATCTGGAGAGGTCATCATGCACATGTCTGGTAACTGATTCCACGAGGTTAAATCTGTCAGATGGGACCTTTGCTAGTGCTGCTGCCAAAACACCCACACACTGCCTCCCTATGTCCTAGGATTTATTCACAGCCTGAAGATCTCAACGTAGTTGGACTGCTTATGTCAAGGCTTCTAAACAAGCTCCCTGAGAGAACTAGAAGGAAGCTGTATAGCCTTTTCTGACCTACCTCCAAGAGTTAGGCACTTCGTATCCAAAGCACTGCTCTTTACAACAAGTCATTAAAAGAGCCCAGATTTCAGGCAAAGAAACATAAGCTGCCAAATCATAAAAGGAATATGGAGAGATTTTTCAGGCTTGTTTTCAAACCTACACAGTCTAATAACTGGTAGTGTTTATTTTGTCCCTTAAATATTTGAAATTGAGCAGAATGATGAACTACTAACCTCCTAGACAAGTCTGCTTGCTATGCAAGCTGAAAATTTTCTCTTGTTCTTTATTCTGTCCAAACTGTGTCCAGTTAAGAATTTGAACACAGCAAATCTGAAGGTACTTGATGAAACAGATGACAAGATATTTAAATAGTAAATTGCCTGGCTATCTTAATAAAAAAATTTCAAAAACATGGAAATGTCCCATATAGTAAATATAGTTTTTACTAATAATTCTTCCTTTAGGAGATTAAATGCAAATGGTAAATGTTTCCAAATCCGAAGACTACAATGCAAAGAAATTAAGCCAATAAAAAAAGCCTTTATTATTAAAAGTTCAAAGAAATAAATTCTTCCCTAATTTCTGTTTCTGCTCAGTCTCAGCTAAAAAATATTAAATAATTGGATGGATCTATTTTTCTTTTTTTCTCAGTAGGTTCAGGCTGAGAGATCTTTCACTTACTAAACTAATATAAGTATCCATAGGTTCCAAAAGTTACATTACTTTGCTTCTGGATCTTGGATCAGCGTTGGCAAAGATTTCACAGGTTCAGAAATATTGATGGATAAGACTCCACAGGGCTTCATTCACACAAGGATTTATTTAATTGCAACAGATTTGCTCCCTGCAGAGATGGATAACAGAACTCGGCAAGCATTGGGACGGATCCAGGAACTACCTTCCCACGTTCCTAGTCACACGCCAACGCACTTTCAGGATTGAATGACCAAGATGTGTGCAATGAATCTTAGCTTCCAGAGAGCTTAAAATAAAGGTTTTAAGGCAAAATTTTAACGTATCTCTGATCCATAGTGAAACTAATTTGTCTAACCAACTACACCATTTAAAAGTTGTGATCGTAAAAAATTGTTCGTAAGCAAAACACAATGACTAATCTATTGAAACAGCTTAGATGTCTGTCAATGGCTGAATGGATATAAAAAATGTGCTATGTGTACATAATGAAATATTATTAAGTCATAAAGACTGAAATGATGTCATTTGCAGAAAAATAGACAACACTAGGTATCATTATGTTTACTGAAATAAGCCAGACTCAGATAGTTTGAACGTGCAAGTTTTCTCTTACATGAGGAACTAAATAAATAAAGAGTGACCGATGACAGGAAATGAGGAGGTGGGCTTTTGGGAGATGGGAAAGAAGGGAAGATGGAAGAAGGGAAAAGGTATGATGGGATAGAAAAAGATCAAAATTTGTTCAGTGTATATAACATTTCACTAAAATGAACCTCTCCATTCTGTCTTACCAAGAAGCACTAAGTTAAAAATTAGCCATAAGAACCACAACAGTATAATTTTGATAATCTTATATTGGCCAGAAGTCAATACCAGATATCCAGGAATCCACAGAAAGAAAGAACAGTTACAAACTAGCTGTAAATTATGTTAGTCTCTTCCTAATGGAGATGATCATTACAATGTCCCTATATTCATCAAATTTAGAAAATAATCTGCATCTTCTATAACTGTTAATAAAAAATTTATTCTTATTACCCAGTACTTAAAGATGACGTAGATGAAGAAACTCTATGGTAGATGATCAAAATTGTTGCTTTTAGCTCTTACTAGAATACCACTAATCCGTGCTAGTGGTGCTAACTCACAGTAAGAAGACACTGGCCAATAAGAAATTATTTCTGCCATTATATTTGCCATCTATCAGTGGTGGCAAACCCACAGTATGTGTGCTGCTGCTGGTTGTTATCATTGAAAGCTCTAAAAGTTCTGTTACCACTGCCCTATCTGAATGTGTTCATCTCTCAAAGAGTGGCATTCAGAATTTAATACTGTCATGTGGAAAACAGCGAATTGTGTCTCCTGAAATGATGTAAAAATCATAATACCTGATATCTTACTTGAAAATATGGTCTTTATACAAGTAATTAAGATGTAAGTTAAGATGAGATCACAGTGCAATCACTAAACGACTGTTATCTTTACAGAAAAGTGACAGGACACAGAGATGCGAGAAGAGAAGTGTCTGTCAGCCAGGGAAAGGGAAGCATCGCCCGCTATTGCCAGAAGCTAGAAAGGGGGCAAGAGACAGATTCTCCCTTAGGACCTCCACAAGGAATCGATACTGCAAACACTCTGAAAACAGACACCAAGCCTCCAGAACTGTGAAACAATACATTCCTGTCATTTTAAACCACCGCGTTCATAGCAATTTGTTATAAAGGCTCTAGGAAATTGATATATAATCTGCCTCTATATTTTGGTGTTTGACCACTGATAGGTTTTAAGTCTTATCTTTCTTATTTCCCTTCTACTCTGCACCTGGCAAAGTTGATAATGGTGTGCAGGTGTTCCTGTTGTTATCAGCGGGAATTTCAAACTACCTGTGGAAATCCTCTATAAATTCCACTGAACGTGAAAAGTTGATTCTATTCTCTTTGTCCTCCTTATACAAACAGACCAGTTATCAAAGAAAGCTGTTGCAATACAATATGATGTGCAATACATTCTATTTCTATATATAAGATGGCATGCAATACATGTCTATTTTTACTGTATGGCATGCAATGTATTGCTCTAGAAGGCTCCTGTAGGACCTGTCTGAAGTCAGTCCCCAGCTGAGATACATTCTTACTGAGCTACATTCCTCTGTCCTGTCTTCACCCCCCTCCCTAGTACTCTTCTCTGAGACCACTCTTTCATTAAATGAACAACTATCCACCACGGGCTCTGCTAGGAACCAAATGCAACCAAATGTAAAATACTTGATGTTTTGTGCAAGTTTGATCTTCAGGTCTCTATAGTTAATTAAATATGGGGTAAATCATCAACCAAAAGCATGAGAAAATGTAGCACAAATATAATTATTACCATTGATGGATCAAGAAATTGTTCAATAAGAACGTTATGCCGGATCACAGTATCAGATGACAGTGATGAAAGGATGTGCACGGTGCAGTGATAGTCACGTGGATTTGACCAAGACGCCAGGAGAACACAGTTGACATTAATTTGCTGTCAATTTGGAGAAAGATTTCTATTCTCCAAGGAGCTAGCGTTAGGCTTAATTTTTAAAATTGTCATCACCGCTGATAGCCAAAAAAATTTCACAATTCTGAAAAATGTGGGAGCTCTTGGCACAGGATGTAACTAAAAGTCGAATGTTGAATGACATTAAACTGAAGGCTTTCTCCAGCATGGCATCCATTAGGGTGTTTGTACTTTGGTGAGTAATCAAGTTTTGATCAATTTATTCTATTAGTAAAACATTTTCAAAAATACTAAATATTCTTCTTCGTCTCTGTAAGCGAACCTATTACCCAGAAAAATTTCTGGTTTAGTATTTGACCAAACCAAACTCCAAAAAACTTTTAAACTTTTCATAAGAAAACGTACAAAACACGCATCCAATGACCCAAAAGTAGCTGCAAGAAATCAACTAGTAAAGCCCAGGAGAAAACTGCCTGCATAATCTTAGAGCATCACAAGATGGCGCTGCAGTTCAACGTTCTAGAGATAGAAAAACTTCAGGAAAAGCCAAAAGGTACTCTGCAAATAAAAGTATTCAGAATAACACAGCAAAATGTATCTCCCAACATGAGATATTCCTAATTGAGGAGTTTATGCAGGTTCTTATGTATCATTTATCATAAATAGACCCCTGGTTGAGAAGCTCTGGACATCTACAAAGTGGTGTGAGGAGTTTGGGGAAGGGTCTCTGCCACTTGGGTTTCCTTGCCCGACTTGCCTTCCTGCGAAGCAGGGTAGACAAAGAAAAAAAACTCTGCTTGGAAATACTATCGTGAAATTTAGACCATGAAAGACACAGGTATTTATAACACAGTGTGTTGTAGTGTGTTTCTTTACAAATCATCTGCACAGAAACGAGGACCAGGAGACATCAGACCTGAAGACGAAAATGGGCGCTAGAAAGCAAGGCGCAGTACTGTGTAAGTACTGAAGGGAGACAAGAGTGGTTACAAGAGATACTGCCCTTTCAAGGGTTATGGCTCAAAAAGTATATCCTGGCGATACACAGTTTCAGAAATTTCTCAACATAAAGAAGTCTTCTGTAAACACCGAGGAAGGAAACACTGAAATGAGCTGCTATAGGAGCTGAAGAGACAGAAGAGGATAGTTCACTGGCCCCAGGGAAGCTGGTTTTAGGGCTCATTAAGAGACACTGGTGACAGCAGATGTGGAGCTCTTCAAAGACAAACAGAAAAGTCTGTTTGTAAGTACTTTTATTACTGCCAGGTACTAGACATTAGCCCAGACAGCAGGTACCTATATATATGTATGTATGTGTATATGTGTATAGAAATATATATTATATATAAATTTATATATTTATATATATATAAAAATTTTTAAATCCAAGCTGATTTGATCAAGCAACAAAAGACTGATCAAATGACATTATAAAGTTTTATGGTCCCAAAAGCCAATTGTTAAAGAAATTCAAAAGACTTTCTAAAAATTCTCACTTTAAGTTTTTAGAAAATATCCTCAGGAGCAAGTTGAGAAGGGAGAGGATAAAAGAACTGTTCACACCCACCCACCCGCTTTGTCTTCATCCCAGCAAGTTACAGAAAATAAGACGGAAACTATCTAGAAAATGGTAACTAAAATTATCCAGGGATTCTTTCAGGCAATGTATTTAAATGGTTTTGATCTTTAACCAGTAAATGGTTTTGATCTTTAGCCTAAAAAAATTCTGAAAGGAATAAATAAGGGTAGTCATTTTCAGAATACTAAATTAGGAGGCTTTGCTTTCAATCTGAAATAGACTTCAACTTGTGACATTTGAATCACCATACATAAAACCCGTAGTATTTATGGATTTCCATTTGTGGTTTAAATATATATATATGATGAATAAAATTTATCCCTAGGCATGGAGATGACACTAATCCCTGGCTATTGTCATACTGTGGTATTCAAAGCATACTGTATTATGCTGACTGTGAAATGTAGCTTGCATTTTAAAACAGTATATACATACATTGGTACCTGGGGTCTGGGCTAATCTCTAGTACCTGATAGTAATAAAAGTATGTACAGACAGGCGCTTCTCTGTTTGTCTTTGCCGAGCTCCACATCTGTCACCAGTGTCTCTTAATGAGCCCTAAAACCAGCTTCCCTGGGGCCAGTGAACTGTTCTCTTCTGTCTCCCCAGAGGATAGGTATACATTTGCTACTATAGCAACCACTGCTGTCTGCTTTCTGACTTTTTAAGCTTACTCTTACAAATATTTTGCAAAAATATTTTTCTAGAACCCCCTCAGCTCCTAAAATCTTAGATTATAGAGCTTGGCTTTGTCTGTTAAAAATTTTTATTCCAGCTAAAGCCTGGGCTTTGTTACTTTCTTTGTGTGCAGGTGTGTGTATATTTTGTCACTTCCTGAGAACTGCAGGCAGGACTCAGATCTAGTACTCTGTTCCCTGTTCCAGGAGATGTCATCATTCTTTTCTCTCTTTTTTATTTTCTTATCTTTTCTCCTCTCTCCCTATCACTCCCATTCCCTCTCTCTCTCTTTCTCTGTCTGTCTGATACAAAGAATCGAACCCAAAGCCCAGCTACAAGTGCTCTACCAGAGTCACATCTCAACACTTTATTATTTATATTAAGACAGTGTCTCATGAAATTGTCTAGGTAGGCCTCAAATTTGCAGTCCTCCTGCCTGAGCCTCTGGAGCAGCCAGATGTAGATGTACTGCCGTGCCTGGCCAGATGTCGCCATTTTTACAACTAACAAGAAAACATGGAATCTAAATGTGCCTCCAGGCCAAGAAAGACAACTTTTAGCTTTCCTGAGGAAAAGATTATCACAAAGTGGAATGAGAAAACTCATGCATTAAAGTGTGAAATTTCTTTTTTAACAGTTGAATTCTATAAAGGATGTTGGAAGGCTTCCTGTGCAAATTGTCATTTTAGGCAAGTTTTTGGTGGTTTACCCCCTAAACTTCAGTTTATGCATCTATAAGGAAGAGGCAGGATTTCATAGTAATTGAGGACATTGTGAAGTTAGAACATGCAAGGTGACTGGTGCAACAGAGTCCCCTGCAAAAGGATAAGATTTTCTCCCACAAAGCCAAGCTGTGAAGAGCTCATCCTCTAAATATGAAGGTGGTCAGTATTTTGAACAAGAAAGTGTCAACTATATGATAGATTCTTAATGTTTACTAGAAAAAATCCTGCAGCCGCATTGAAATCTGTATCTCAGCACCGATCTTAAAGAGCTGCTTAAAGCTTCCTAGCTCCGGCTCTCCGGTCACGTTTCCTCTCCCTTCCCGCGTATCACAACACTGCTTCCTTCCTGTCTGCTCTGGTCAGCTACAAAGAAATCTCGGACATCTTTAAATAAGATTTGTAAATTTGAAATATTAAAGAACCAAGATGTGGTTCTCATAGCTCTCCTCTCCTTTATTTTCCTGCTTTAAAAACATATGGGTTAGAGCCGGGGATACAGCCCAGCGGCACAGTGCTTTCTTGGCAAGCAGCAGGCCCTGAGTTTGGTTCCCAGTACCAAAAAAGTAAAACTAAAAAAGGCTTTTAGTAAAATCCTACTTATTTTCAATTGTGAAGATGTGGTCTTATATTCCAGAAAGTATGTGAAAAGCATCTGCCTTTGATGTTTTATTTTCAGACCCATCTCTTCTTTTTCCTGCTTGGAGCTCATCCGGCTGGCTTTGCCTCCATCACTGGGCGGATACGTTCATGAACATGAGTGAATTCTGCAAACACTTATGAAGTCTGTTTAGCCTCAGATTTTCTCAACCATCTGTATTATTTTCTCAGCCGTCTGTATAACTTGCTCCCAACTCTTATATCTTCTCTGTACAGTTCTGGTTATAAATCGGCAGTTTTCCATTTGTCTCCAGTTTAGATCCATCTATGGGAGATTTCTACTCCAGAGATCAGAAAGAGAGAGCCATTCCTTTCTGGTTGATGTTAAATCAGTGTGGAGCCTGGCCTGCGAACTTGTAGTTGACATGGCAAGATGACTCAGAATTAGTTTTCTGTACATAATTCTTGGGACCATGATATCTTGAAATATTTAAGAGAAAGCTAGAAAACTGAAAAGATAATGTCCTAATACCTGTGGTCAGGTGAGGTTACAACTATAAAAAAGCCTTTTAGAAATGCCAAATATCCACTTAGAAGAATAAGACTTGAAGATATAATTACCACTTCCTGAGCTCTTTGTGAGGTCTACCATAGAAATATTAACAATACTTAAAATAGTCACAAAAAGCCTGTCGGTGTGCCTGGCCCACATAAAACAGATTCAAGATTCTTTCCGTGGAGCTCTATATTTTACCGAAATTAAATCTTCTCAATTTTAACACTTCTTAAATGAAACATTTGAGTAATGGACAGTGTATCAAAATAAAGTTTCTCAAAGTGATATTAGAATACTAAAGCCAGAAAATTGAGAAAGTATTTTTTTAAATAAGCATGAAGTATTTAATAGACACTATAACAAATCCAAAATGTAATTATAGTTTTATAAAAAAAATTTTTCCTCCAGAAAGGGATGGGATTAAGTGATTTCTATAAATTTCTGTTGCCTTATTAAAGTAAAAACACTGCTCTGACATTTCAAAATCTCAAAAATAGTCTGAAAAGTCTCATTTCCACTGCATTTAATAATTCGTACTATATGAATTAGCAGAATTCAGATGTAAATGATGTAATCTAGTACACAGCAAATGTGTGTCATATGTTATATATCAGCTATATTTACATATCTGCCGACTGAAAGGGCTTAGAGGCAATGGCATCTCTGGTGGAAGCAATCTCATGTGCACAGCTCAGATTGTAATTCCTAAAACCAATTTTCCAATGGAAGGAGCCAGAGTTTTTTTAAAGGATAACTGAGTCCAGGACTAGGAAGGGAAATTTAGATGAGATCAGGCATGTTCAGGGCTGTGTAGCTATAGGATAAGAAGGGAAATTTAGAAGGGCAGCTGAAAGCTTTGACACAAGTACTGAAGTCTCATTCAAGTATTAATGCACTCAGATCAAATAAGCACAGGAACCAAATTGCACGATTGGATTGTGACAAGGTGCACATTCATTTTCAAAATGAAATGATGATTGGCTAATTCAAATACACTGTATCTATGAAAGTCTTGAGTCCATGATATGCAAACTGATAAATATTAATTTAAAAACATGAAAGAAATTCAGGTGCAGTTTTGCATTCCTGTAATCCCAGCATTTGGGAGGATGAGGCAGGATGAGGATTTCTGAAAATTTTAGGCCAGCTTGGCCTACGTAGTGAGTTAAAGGCCAGTGTGATTTACGTAGGGGAATCCTGTCTCAAAAAAATGAAATGAACAATGAAAACAAACAAAAAATAAGGAAATCAGAATATCTTTCTGATGGGTCTCATTTCTCAGTTCTTTTAGAATTGTTGAAGCATTTCCAGTTTAGTATTAAATATAGCCTTTAAGAAACATTTTTTTACTTTAGGAGATGACTGTACCAATGTGATATCCAGTCCGATGAAGACATAGAAATGAGTCATACTCCATCTACTGTCATTTTAAAAATCAGCAAGACTTACAGAACTATTAAGAGTACAAGCGGGACAGGATGTAGCTCAGTGGCACAGCACAAGACCCTCAGTTTGATTCCTGGTACTAAAAGCAAAACAAAACAAAAATGAATACAAATAAGAGATTGTGTATTTAAAAGATTTTAAAATTCAGAGGAAAAGATGATAACAGGTTTTAAGTTTCTAATTGATTACTTGCTTATCTTGTGAGGAGAAGACTTTTAGGAAGAGAGAGAAGTATTACTGTGAGTGAGTCACTCTTGAAATTATGAAAAAAAGCAACATAATTTTAAAAATATTTTAAATATTTCTTTATGGTAATGGGCAATAATCTAAATGATTCCCCTGAGCAAACTCTCTCAAAGCAAATAATCTAATTTGCTGGAGCATTAACTGACTTCTGTAATCGGGTCAGCACCTTTGAAACTCAGGGAGATTTAAAAGTAAATACGGAAATTTTATAAGAAAGAAAGCAATGCCCCTATTTTTGTACTTTTATCCTTGGAATGCATAAGATAATCTGACCTACTGTAATGGTAGCCTGAAATCTAATCTGAGATACATAATCAGGAATTTCTTCAGATGAAATCTAGAGAACTGGACTTGAACCAGTCTGGCCTTGAACTCACAGTGGTCCTCCTGACTCAGCCTCCCAAGTGCTGGAATTATAGGCATGCATGACCATGCCCAGCTTTAAATGAAATCTTACATTTTGTATTTAGTATTAAAGTTTAAGAGAAACTTAAACTGCCTATATTTATGAATTCTACTTAGGTGAATGAACATAACCATAGGAGTCCAGCTCTGCCTCCAAAAGAAATGCTGGAGAAGCCTGAAACAGAAGAGCAAGTTCTGTCGTTGCTGGCTTTCTTGCTAGGCCACAGTTCAGTGACTGTGGGCCTCTGGAGGCTGAGACCTCAGTCTTACACTCACGTGAGCAGCAATTTCCTTAGCAACCCTGTGAGCCTGGAAGCAGGTTCTTCACAAAGCCTCTGGACAGGAGCAAAGACTTTTAATGCCTTGGATTGGCCTGTGTAGGTCTTACAGCAGAGAAGCTGCTTTAGTTTCTTGGATTTCTAACCCATAGAACTGGATAATTTTTTTTTTTTTTTTTTTTTTTTTTTTTTTTTTTTT
>NW_004955402.1:52297704-52327163 GCF_000276665.1 Chinchilla lanigera | reverse complement strand
GATCCTCCTGCCTCAGCCTCCCAAGTGCTGGGATTACAGGCGTGCTCCACCACGCCCAGCCTGGATAGTACATTTTGTTACTTCAACTGTTCCAAAAGAAAACTAATACTCTGGTTGAGTGTTAAAAGCAGGCATTTTGGAACTCAATGCTGGAGGCTCGAAAGAACATTACTCCACCTGAAATTTTTCTGGCTATGACAAGCGAATCTGCTTTTATGGTTCTACACCTTGGAACGATTGGGGAAAGGCAGTTTTATTTCAATGGCTTCCTGTAAATTTCCATCATGGGTTTGGGAGACACACTGCCAGTTTCCTCTTTTTTAATGCCTATTTAAATCAACCATCTAAAAACTTTCACATCATTCAGCCTTAAAATCTTACGCTTTAAAAATAATCTTTTGTCTTTCATTTGTAAAATCATAACCTTTGTATTATCTTGAAGTCTAAAGGAAGCTAGGACAAAAGATCCAAAACCACTTCCTTTGTACTCACTTTAGTGTCAAGAACAAAATCAGGCCTGGAGTCATTGTGGGTTCAATTTTTCCCACAGTAACTGTCCTAACCTAGGTGAAGTGCACCTTACAGGGTTTTGATTCATCGTCATATTGTTAGTCCAGTAGTATCTGCATGGACAGCATTTTTGCAGCTTTAGTAAACAATTTAGATGATATTGGAGGGGTGGGGCGATTATCTTTCAGTGGAAATAACTATCATGTCCCTTAGTCCATTCAAACTAACATGGACTTCTCCTTGAACCAGTCCCCCTGAAAACAGCAGCCAAAGTAGGAACCTGCATGTGTTCCCTTCCACTCCATAGTGTTTCAAGTTAGAGACAGTGCTATGGTCTTAGGTACTTTCCTCTCATTGCTGAGACAAAAAAAAGCTGATGCCTGAAATTAAAGGGTGTAGAGAAGGACATTCTTTAGTTTATCTTTCAATGTATTATCTATGTGGGACTTCGGGCCTGACCAAGCCATATGATTGATTCTGGAGGAAGTCTAGCAGAAGCATCAGTGCAAAAGGAAATGATAGCAGGACCTAAGTCCCTGTGGAATGCCACTGGGACAACACGAGATGCCTTGCTGAGATACGCCTGAAGGAATGATGACATGATGGCTAAGTCAAGTCTCATTTTGGTGATAACTGAGTTGTACTGTCCTCGCCAATCCCGTTCATTATTCCTCCCATTTGCCCTGCTGCAGCTTGTTTTTGTATCCCAATTTTGTATCCCAATAAAAGTCTAAGGAGGATGGTAACCCAGGCTTCAGTCTGAGAGGCTGCAAGCCCCCTGATCCCATAACTGTCTCTCTCTTGTTTTTCTTTTCATCCATGGGCGCCTCGTTCTCGGGACCCATCACCCCAAACAGAAACAGAACATATACCAACGAAAGGGGGAAAGGTTGATTTAGCCTACACTTTGTAGAGGTTTCAGTCCATAGTCAGGCTGGATCCAAGGCAGGGTGACTTGGCAGAGAGACAAGGCAGAAGAGAACAGCTCATGGCAAGCAGAAGACAACAAAAGCAAGCAAGCAAGGGAAAGGCAAGGCTCCTTCTGTCTCTTATAGTATGTCCAAGCTGCCAGGATGAGAGTGGTGCCAAACCAATCAGTAGACAGATTTAGTAATCACTCACCCTTGTCCTCTCATTGCGCCATGCATCAATCACATAATCTGGATTCAGCCTCCTCTGAAAAAGCCCCACCCATGACCGCATGAGGATTTGTGGGGAACTCCTAGACACAAGTAGTAATAGCTACCTGTCTAAAATTCTTAGGAATGATTTTTAAGCAAAGGTTCATCACAACAATGCTTGTGACATTCCACAGAATGTCTCCTGAACAACCCTTTATTTTAATGGTTTCTTGCTTTTCATCAGCAACTTGTCCCACGTGGGTGATCTCGGTTGTCCTGAGTCCCCCAGGCTTAGGTCACTCATCCAAAGTTACAGAGCCCAGGTTCCTTTGGTTGGATTCCATTCGGCAGCCAGTGAGCACAAAGTTCAACTGTAGGGGATTCTGAACTCATTCCCCCTTCTGTTAACGCTGAAAGCAGCAGAATTAAACTTTTAGTCAACTTACCTTCAGTCTGTCTTTTCTCTGGCTCCTGGAATTTATATTCCATCCTTTCTAGATTGCATTGGAAAGTCTTACTATCAGCGACTGATTTCAAAGCTTCTGCTACTTCTAATCAAGCATATTTTGATAACCACCTATGCATCAGTAGCTGATTTTTATCCATGGCTATGCATCAGTAGTTGATTTGTATCAACTTTTTTCTAAATAATACCTAAATTATATTGTTAGCAAAAAATGACTCAGAAGTATTTTAAGTAATCTGACCTCTAATAGTAACTTTAAAAAAAACAGAAGTCAGTCACACACACACAAAAAAACACCTCACACACTCCCAAGTAACACTGAAAAATCAACTTTTTGCAGGAAAAGGGATACAATATAACAACAGTCCTGAAACAAGAAAATGGATGGGAGATAAATGATGCCTCACCGCAACAGGTCTGAAAAAGAAGGTGAATTTTCACTTTTCTTTTTATAAAGATCACGGGGTGTGTCTAGGTTACTTTGGAACTAAGAGAAGTCAACATGGAGCCAAAGTGGGTTTTTAAATATCATGCAGTGCATGGGTGGATATTCTCCCTGTAAAAGGAGCCCCAACTCTGGGGGAGTCTCACTCTGACCAAACGGAAATCATCAGTGCTCCTCTAATAAAAAATGCTGAGAGCTGCAAGAAATTCTTCAGATCTACCATTCTAAAATCAACCTTATTAATCAGCATATTTTGAACGTTGTCCAGACATTAGTTCCACTCAGGAAATTTAGTAGAACAGCTCAGCATAGAACTGGTAGAAATTAACCTTCATAGCATGGCATGTTAACTTCCTTTCCCAGTTTATCATTGATTGGAGGCTGAATACATTTTGCTGCACTTATTTAAATGATTACATGTTTTTCATCTTTCATGTGTTACTGTGGAAAATTTTCCCCTAATGCTAAATCACGCTTTATTTCTGGAAAAAAAGTTGGTCATGATGCATTATCTTTTTAGATATACTGTTAGACTTGGTTTAATATTTTATTGAGAACATTTTCTATTTTTGCTCATGAGTGAAATTGGCCTGTATAATTTCCTCACACATCTACCCTGGTTTTGGTACCAAATTTATACTAGCCTCATTGAATGAACTGGTGAATGTCCCTGATTTTCTTTTCCTGTCATGAAGTTTGTGACAATATGATGGTTAATTATATGCCTTGTCTTGATTGGGTTAAAGGATTCCCAGATACTTTATAAAATATTTTTGGGTGTATCTGTGAGGATGTTTCTGGAAGAGGATAGCATTTGAATCAGGAATTGAGCAAAGCAGATGTCCTTGTCTAACGTGGGTGGAAATCATCCACATCCATCTTGAATAGAACAAAATGGTGGGGGAGGGTGAACTGTTTCTGCTTGAGACCGGACATTCATTTTCTTCCACCATCCTACCTGCTCCTGGTTTCGGGTTACAGAAGCTCAGAGTGACACTCAGTTCTCAGGTGTTGGGCTTGGACTAAATAATACCAGCAGCTTTCCTGATTTTCCAGCTTGCAGACTGCAGATTGTGTAACTTCTTGGTCTCTAACTGCCTGGGCGACTTCCAATAATAAATCTCATCACATTGGTTTACTTCTGTGAAAAATCAGTAAACTGCTTCTTTTTTCAAACAATAGGTGTCATATTTTAGACATTGGGCCTAATTATTTGCAGGAAATTTCAAACTTCTGACTCAATTTTTAATGACTTTACAGTTCAGTCTTTTTCATACTTAAATTGGTCTTCATTATATTTTAGGATTTTGACTTCAGACTTTCATATACATTTTCAGAAAATTATCTCCTGAACTTCTGCTATATATGTAGAATATGATACAAAAACTTGAGAAGCACTGCACATTTTCATTAATAAACATAAAAATATATGGCTTTATATTCTCTTAGTTTTATATGATCTTCCTATAGCCTATGCATAGGAAAGTACAGATTTTAAAAGTTCAATGTATTTTCACAAAGTTAACACATCTTTGTAAGTAGCATCCAGATGAGGAAAGAAGACATTTACCTGTATTCTGACTTTGAAAACTATTGCTTAATTTGGCTATTTTTTTGAGATTATGTAAATGAAATCACATAGTAAATAACTTTTCTTAGATTTGGTCTTATTTTGCTTAACGTTTAATCTATAGTGTGCATCCATATACGTTCTCTATGTAAAAGTTCATTGCTTTCATTGCAATATTGCATCCCACTGTGGAAAAACAACACAATTTATCCACTGTTAGAAAGTTGAATTGTTTTGATAGTCACAGCTACAAAGTTTTTCTACAGACTTGCTGACACATGCCCTTTGTTAAAGGTGTTTTAGTCTGTTTCTGATGCTATAACAAAATTCTATAGACTGAGTACTTTATAAATAATAGAAATTTATTTTTCACAGTTCTGGATATGGAAAGTTGCATATCAAGACACCAGCAGATCCAGTATCTTCTTCTCTTGCTCTCTGCTTCCAAGACATCACTTTCCTGCAGAATCTTCACATGATAGAAGCAGAATGGAAAAGGGAGTAGGATGTTGCTTTAAGCCTTTTGTATTACAAGGTCACTAAACCCATTCCTGAGGGCTTCACCATCGTAATTTGATCACCCAAAAGTCAATCGCTCAATATTATCACATTAGTGATTAAGTTTCAACACAGGAATTTTTAGAAGGTATGTATATTTTTTATTTCAAATATTCGTGAAAAAGCAACTGTACTTATACTTCACGGTGACAAACAAAAACAAAATACTTACAAGAGTATTAAAATATAAAATAGTGACAAATTTCAACACAAAATTGGTAAGACCTATATACAAAAAACTAGAAAGCATTACAGAGAAATTGAGTATTTCAATAAACATTTTAAGGTGAAACACTGGAAAGTATCAATTTTCAAAAAGACTGATCTAATAATCTAATACTAATAAAAATTTCAGTTTTTTAAAAATTAGTAGGAATTTCTAAAATTGATATGAATATCAAAAAGACTTCAAATCATGAAAATAATTTTGAAAAGGAAGAAAAATTTGGAAGGCAAACATGACTATTTCTAGAATTAATATACATCTATAAAGCTTATTTACTCTTTCAGCTTCTCATGCTAGGGAGGCAATGTAATTTTTATTCATGCGAGCCTCGTTTATTTTATTTATGAGTATGGATGTGAGTTGGATCCATTCACCTATAAAAGTCTCTAGTTCATCCTTCTTTATAGCTGAATAATACTCCATTGTATAAAAAGACCACATTTTTTAACCCATTCCTCAGTTGATGGACATTTGGGTTGTTTCCAAGATTTTACTATTACAAACTGTGTTGTTATAAACATGTGTGCATATATGTCACCGTGGTATGATGTTTTTAATTCTTCCTGGAAAATACCCAAAGGAAAACTGTGTCAAATGGGACTTCTAATTCTACTTTTTTGAGAAATCACACTGATTTCCACAGTGGTGGCACCAATCTACACTCCCACCAACAGTAGAAATAGGTTACTTTTTCCCCACAGTCCCTCCAGTAATTGTTATTGGTTGATTTCTTTATAATAGCCGATTTTTCTAGCATGAGATGGAATCTCAGTGTTGTTTTGTTATCTCTTGAATGATGAGCAATATCAAACATTTTTCAAATATTTATTTGATGTTTATATTTCTTCATCTGAGAAGTGAGTATTTATCTTAGATGCCCATTTTTGGACTGACTCTTTAAATTTGGGAGGTCTGATTTTTTCTTAGCTCTTTACATGTTCTTGATAGTAATCCTTTGTCTGAGGAATAGCTCGCAAACTTATTTTCCCACCTTATGGGTTGTATCTTCACTCTGTTGGTGATGTCTCTTGCCGTGCAAAAGCTTAATGAGATTCCAGTTGCTGATTCTTTGTGATAGTTCCTGTGTGATTGGGGTTTTATTAATAAAATCCTTGCCTGTACCAACGTCTTCAACAGTTTTACCCATTCTATCTTTTAGCAGATTTAATATTTCTGTTTTAATATTTAAACTTTGACCCATTTTGAATTTAGTTTATTGCATGGTGTATGATATGGATCTAATTTTAATCTTTGAAATGTGCAAAGTCAGTTTTTCCAGCACCATTTATTAAAGAGGCTATCTTTCCTCCACTGAAATGTGTTTGGCACCTTTGTCAAAGATAAGATGGCGGAGTATGTCTTGAGTTGTTTCTGCATCTTCTAATCTGTTCCTATTGGGGTCTTTTTTTTTTTTTCCGGAACTATGCTGATTTTTATCACAGTATAATTTCAAGTTGGGGATTGTGTTGCCGCCTGCCTTGTCTTTGTTACTCAGAACTGCCTTTGCTATACTAGGTCTTTTTTGGTTCCAAATGAATTTTAGGATTGTTTTCTCTGATTCTGTGATATATGTTGTATGCTGTTGATATTTTGACCAGAATTGTATTAAATCTGTAAAACATTTTTGGAAGTATCGCCATTTTCACTACATAGGTTCTTCCTACCCAAGAGGTAGGGCTATTTCCCATTTTTTGCTATCCTCTTTGATCTCCATTTTCAGACTACTTTTCAGTGTAGAGGTCTTTTACATCCTTCATTAGATTGATTTCTAAGTATTTCATTTTTTTTTTGGATGCTATTGTGAAAGGCGTCATTTCCCTAGTTTCTCTCTGAGTTTTTCATTCATGTTCCGGAAGGCTATTGATGTTTGAGTGTTGACTTTGTATCCAGCTATGTTCCTGAATTTGCTTATTAAATCTAGTGGTCTTTTAGTGGCATTTTTAGGGTCTTCTATGTATAGTGTTATCTGCAAATAATGATAATTTAACTTCTTCCTTTTCCTATTGTTATTTCTTTCTCTTGTCTAATTGCTCTGGCTAAAGTTTCCAGAAATATACTGAATAAGAGTGGAGACAGTGTTTTGTTTTGCTTTGTTTCTTTAGAAACAAAATTTCTAGATTTTGTTACTGATTTTACAGTGAAATTTTTCCATTTTTGACCATTTAGTATGATGTTGGCTATTGTTTTGTCATAGATAACTTTTATCAGATTGAGATAAAAACCATCTATTCTAATTTTCTGTATGTTTTTTATCATGAATGGGTGCTGGACTTTATTAAAAGCCTTTCCTGCATCAATTGAAATGATTATATTATTTCTGTCCTTGGCTCTATTAATAGGATGTATTACATGAATGCAACTTTGTTATAGAGGGTATATTTAGAACATAGTTATATGTATGAAAAATATACAACACATGTATCTGTAATTCAGCTGAAAGTTAAAATAAGTATTTTTCGAAATTATGGAGTACAGTCTTTTAAAAATATTTTTATTTTAATGAGTAGTAAATGAGAAACAAAGAAATAGAACAGTAGCAGTCTTCTAAATATTAATGAAATGTCACCACGTAAGACAGATAAGAAATACACTTAAAATATCTTTTTATATTGGTATTAGTTGGCTTTCCTGTGCTAAGAGTCAATATCCAACACTTACAACTTAAGGAAAGAGAGATTTAATTTGGCTCATGTTCTCAGGGGATTAAGTCTAGAGTTGGCTGGCTCCAAAGAAGAAATACGGAAGAGGAGCATGTCAGAGCAAAGCTGCTTAGTGGCATCAGGAAGCATAACAGGTGAAAAGTGTCAGAGAGAAAGGGAGTAGGGACCAGACACAGTACCCAAGGTTACACCTCTGTGATCTACTCAGACACATCCAGATGTGCTTCACTAATCCTCTCAGTGGCTCTCAAACCAATTTTACAAAATCAATTTTAACCATATTTTGCCTCATGTCAACTTGACCTACCCTTAATCTTCAAAATACACAATAATTGGTAAATAATTTTGCCTAACATGTTACAACTATGCTAAGTACAACTAAAATTGCAATAATCCCTTTCCCAAATCAGCAGTTCTAGCATTGTTAAAAGTCAAAGTCAATGTCCCTTCTGAGACTTAAGGAAAATTCTTAGCTGTGAAGCTCTGTAAAAATCAAAATCAAGTTACATAATCACAAGATACACAAGTAAAAATTTCCATTACAAAAAGGAGAAACAGGACAAGAAAATAGTCTAAGGCAAGGCTGAAAGCTAGCAAAACAGACTTTAAGTCTGGTAGCTCCTTATCTAAAATCTAGAGCACACAGTAGTGAGATGTAAATTGCAAAGGGCTTGGGTGACCTCACTCTATGTCCTTGCTGGTTGAAGCCCACAGCTTCTCTTGGGCTGGTTCTACTCATGGCCTTAAATTTTCCTCAGCAAGCATTCCACGTTCCTAGCATCTCCAGCTTCCTGGTGTCTCCATTGCACCTTTGGCTTAATTCCCACAGCTTCAGTCATTGTCATCTCAGGGCTCCTTGCATAGCATCCCAGGCCTCCTTTCAAATCTGAGTGGATGCCTCTTGACTCCACAACTCTTGCATTCTGCATGCTAGTAAAACCAGCATCACATAGATCATGATAAGGAATGCTGTCAAGGAAAATAGTAGCCAAGAGCTTCTCGACCATGGTTTCAGTGTCCCTTGAATGCCTGGAGAGGTGAACACAGTGAAATGAATTGTAGAGAGCCACTTCCCTAGGAGGCCCTTTTCAAGAAGGGTCCGAGTGACTCTTTTCAAATGAATGCCTTATACTTTTACATCCTTCAGCTTGGACTTTGGATGTCTCATTGATTTCTGAGACACCATCAAGGTATCTTTCTTCTTGCCTCTGTATAAAGTGTCTGGTTTGTTTTTAATGGTGATAATCTCTTTAGCACACTTCATTTGGCTCCAAGCTCACTTGGTGGTTCCTCTGGGAGGCAAAATTTAAATTTTTCAAATTGTTCTTGAGTTTTGTCCATGAGTCTCATTATAAATCTAGCTAAAAGTAGCTAGCAATACTCATGACACACCTTCAATATTGGGCTACCTTGAAATCTCCTGTAACAGAACAACCAGTCCTCCTCCCCTAACCTCAGTCTTTTTCAAAGTTCTAGCACAGAGCAAAATGCAGACAAATTTTGTCAGCGTTACACATGGGCTCTAGTCAAACTGCCACAGGAGTCCTTGTTACTAACTGAAACCTGAGCATGGCCGTTACTATCTGCATTCCTATCAGCCTCCCGGCCCTCTAAGAATCACCTATCAATTTGTACTTAGAGCATTCCACAGCTTTTCTTGCCTGCATCTGCAAGCTTTTCCAAATTCTTCCCATAAACCACTTCTACTGGTTTCTGAATCACATGGTAGTCACAACAAGCTCCCTGCTGCTTGTACCAATTTTCTGTTAGTTTTCCTGTTGCTGAGTAACAATACTTGACACTCATAATGTAAAGTAAGAGAAACTTAATCTTACTCATACATTACTCATTGGTATCCAATCAAGGGCTGGCTGGAAGAAACATCATGGTGGACAGGTATGGGTAGGGAAAGCTGCTTAGTTTATGGTAGCCAGGAAGCAGAGCAGGGTAATAGCACCAGAGAGGAAGGGGTAAGGACCAGACAGGGACCCAAAGGTTGGGCCTCCATGATCCATCCAGACACACTCAGAAGTGAGCTTTATTAATGCCCTCAGTGGCTCCCAAGCCAATCAAGTTGACACAGTGAACCTTAACCACGTTTTAGTACAAATTTGCCTAATACGAATTGGCCTAGTATGTGAAAATTCAGCCTGTTTTCTGTACAAAAACCTTCAATAATTCATTTTGTCATCATATTAATGCATTATTTACACTATCTTCAGCTTGTATAGGTCAGCGATGTGCAATAAAAATAGAATGCCAGCCATATATGTAAATTGTTTAATATCTACATGGATAAATGAAAACTAAGTGAGAAAGGATTAATAATTATCTTTTATTAACTAACATTCCAAAGTTATTCAACAGTCTATCAATACTGAGACACTTTACATTTTTATAGTATCTTTAAAATCCAGCTTTACATTTACAGTATACTTCATTAGACTCTAAAACTTCATCAGAAATCTTTGTTTAGATCTTGGTTTAGCCACTTGTGGCTAATGGCTACAGTACTGGAAAGTACATGTCTCAGCAGAGTGATTTTTGTTGCTCTCCACTTGCTAATGGAAGCTGTAAAGAAGTGCAATAGAAATTATTTTCTTGTAGAGGTTGTGGGAGACAGAGAACTTTGATGAGAATGAAGAAAAATGAAATAGGGTCCTTCAGGGATAATAAGTCTACCACATAAAATAGAACGCCTATTGAGAGACTATTCCCATCACCGTTATAGTTTGCAGACTACTTATTTTTAAAAAGACTACTATTTTGCAGACTGCTTATTTTTAAAAATTTGTCTGTAGAGGGGCTGCCCTCCATTCCATGCTGCTTGTATAAAAGGGGTAAAAGCTAGGGCTTGGTCTCAATCCAATTGTAATTTATAATCTTTTAGTCGCTAGAAATAAGCATTGTTTAATGAAATTTTTCTTGGAATGCTGAACCAAGAGTAAATCGGCTGATAAAATCCCTGTTTCCTTTTCCTAACACGTCTTCAAAAACTTTCAAAAACTGGTTATCTAAGTCCTCTGGTACATGTTCTACAAAAATTTCATCTAATTGGGGTGGTGGCGCACATGTGTAATCTCGATACTCTAGAGACTGAAGCAGGAGCATTGGTCTCTTTCAAAAAAACGAGAACAAAAATTCACCTAAATTACATGCAGAGACTGAAAACGAACTGTCACATAAAAGTGTACTGCTTTTATAAATCATTGCTGAGTAGAGAAAAAGGTGGCAATGTACATATTTTATCCTACTTTTTGCTTTATTTTCCTAATTAAGAAATAGAGGGGGAAAATAAAGCTTTCAACTGCATCAGTTTTTTCAGGACTCAAGAAAAACAATTTTTAAAAAGGACTCCTTGATTTGTCAAAAATGCATTAACAATAACTGTCAGTAAGAGTTTCCATTGTGCAAACAGCTTCAAAGAGGAATCCACATACATCGTGGAACGACAGGAAGGTCACACAGCTCCGCAATCCACAGCCTTTCACTGCACCGCCCTCGCGTTTGACCCCCACCCACACGCGCAGGTGCGCTCTTGGCAATGACAGGTGCAGCAAGCAAAAGCTCTAACAAAATTCAGCTTCGAAAGAGCTTACCTCTTCTACAGTACTAAGTGTAACAGGTATTCCGGCGACAACTTCCCAGAATCTAGAGTAAGCACAGCGCTCCGCCCCCACGGGAACCACGCCCCACGCCGGGTTCCCACGCTCCGGGAGGCAGCCGTAGACGCAAAGGGTCCAGGAGTGTGACACTGCGCGTGCGCCGAAGTCCCGCGCATGCGTGGCACCGAGCGCATGCTCAGAGATAGGCCGGCGGGGTCCTGAGGGGGTTTGGAGGCTGGCCCGCCCCGCCCCCGGCCTGGGCGCGGAGCTTCCCTTCCGCGCCTCGGGTGTCGGCTTCCCTTTCTGCGCGGGGGCGAGTGCCGTTGTTTCTTTCTCTCAGCTGGAGCGTTCTGCTGTTGCAGCTGTCCATGGCGAGCGTGGCGGTTCTGTGGAGCCGGGCCGTAGGGCTCTGCGTCGCAGGTAACCAGGGCGCGGGCCGCTCCGGCGGGATGCGGGGCGGGCGGCCTGGGCGGCTTCCTCAGGTCGCGGGGTCGCGCCGCCCCGCCCGCCCCGGACCCCGGACGGCCGGGCAGCCCGGGACGCCCAGCGCCGGGCGTGGAGGGCAGGCGCTGCCGGGCGTGCGGAGCCCGGGATGTCGGAGGATTGGTGCCGCGGGGCTGAGGGAGGGGCTCGCGGACGCGTCCTGCGCGCGGTCTGCCCGGGCGGGGGGTTTCCCACCCGCCCGTCACCCTGGCGGCCCGGGCTCGGGGTCTGCCCGCTCAGCCGCCTGCGGGGCCCTCGTCTCGGTGCCGTTCTGCAATGGGTAGCAGGGTGTATCTCAATTTTTTTTTCTATTTGGGAAAGAAAAACGGGATATTTTGTGAATGGGCTTTTGAAGTTTTACTGAAGAGTTAAATCCTGCTACAGAGAAGAAAACTGTAGAGATAGGATGTGTCTTTACTTCGAAAGAGCAGAGTAATGAAAAAGAACCTTGGGTGAAGATACGTACAAAGAGAAGCAATTTATTAGGTGTACTAGCTTACCTAGCGTTGCCAGTTGCAATATGACGGCTCGCAGAAGAAATGTTGATTAAATGAATGAACTGCTTAGGCTTTTGTATGTCTCATACTATGATCGTTAATGAGTTTTTGATAAATTGAAAAGCAAAGCAGGGGCTGGGGATTTAGCTCAGTGGCACAGCGCCTGCCTGGCAAGCGCGACGTCGTGAGTTCGATTCCCGGCACCGGAAAAAAGAAAAGAAAAGAAAAGAAAAGCAGTTTATAAATAACTTGGCATACGATAAGAGCGAAATAATAAATCATCGCTTATTTCTCTAATTTTTTTCTCCCGTTTTTTCCAGTTCTTTTACTTGATGTAGCTTTTTGTAAAGGATTTGTGGAAGATTTAGATGAATCGTGAGTATTCGTATATTTGAAATATTTTAACTTTGTCCAATTTAGATATTATCTAAGTATTTGCGTGTAAATCGAGTCTTTTAATGATATAGACTATAAAGACCAGTACTTACATAATGCTGAGTTGTTCTAGGTCCGTAAGGGCGAATCTTTTAGAGACCCACTGCCACACTGCAAACCAAAACACACTTTATCAGAAAGTCCCAACACTTCTGTGAAACCTGAATACTGAAGTGTTAGTTTAGAAAAAATAACTCATACCTTAACATTTTTTGTCTTAAAAGAAAAATACAGTCATATTCGCACCCCAGGTTCACCTCCACTGTTATAGGGGATAGGTATAAAGTGGGGGTATGCTCCAAAGAGTTTTGCTGATAGTTATAGAATCAAAAACTGGCACACTGTTCCATCCTCTATAGTTTTCGCTTGTATTTGTTGTTTCCTTTGCCTTCATCATACAGAGTGGGTAGTGGGATTCAGTATTTATCTTCATTGTGTCGCAGCATTAAAGACCTTGTGAATAGTAGGTGAGGAGTCTAGACCAAAATCCAGTGTCATACTGTAGGCAGTAACAGTGCTTTCTCCAGCAGGACACCTGAGAGAAAGTGCCGTTTCCACCCCAAATTTGGTACACAATGAGTGCATTGTCTCTGGAGGGACATGTAGTCAAGGACTCAGGCTTCCCAGGCTAGTCATGTTTATATGTGTGTCTACTGGTAGATTCATTGCCTCTATTTAAATGTAGGCTTTTGATTGGAGAACTCACTAAAGCATCTCCCAGACACCTTTGCAAAAACCTTACTGAGGTTCTTACCTGTGGGCACTCATAAAGGGACAGAAGCCTTTTGTTCAGCATGCCTCAGCAGTGAGATGCATTTTCCCATCTGTGTTCCATTCACCTGATTCGGCTGGTGCTTTTTTATGGGGGGAAATGGACCACTAAAGAGCTGGCACCCCTTTTGTTTCTTGGTTTGCAGTGTCACAGTAAGTAAATAAGGGCGTTATACGTCCAGTGTAGCTTGTCCTAATTGACCACATGGACATCTGATTGCGTAGTGTGATCAGGTGAATACAGTGCTGTTTTGGAAGTGACCCAGCCATGATAGTGGGTCTTGGAGAGTGCTTGCAGATTGTTAACACGAGCTTTCTGATTCTGAGGAAAGCCACTCTTAACAAAGAGGTAACTTTTTGAATTTAGTGGTGGCCTGCGCAGTATATCACTTCAGGCCTCCTCTTTCAGAGTGCCCTAACTTAGGAGAAGGAAGGAGGAGTTCTTTTCTTACTAATTGCTTTGTTAAGTGAATGCTCACCAGAAAGGCTCCTATGCTGGGGAACATTGCCAACAGCATACCATACTTGTTAGCAAAATGTGGGAGTTGAATTGTTCTTAAGATACCTTAATGGGTAAGATAAAATTTACAGGTCACTGAGTAAAAATTTTACATAAAAATTTATTGAAAGAATTTGTTCCATGGTCCTATTTTTTAATCAGTTTATTATCTGTACCTGTACAACACATTATGAAAGTGGACACAAAAAATTCAGAGATTTGATTTTTATTCTTGTTTTTAGGTTTAAAGACAATCGAAAAGATGACATTTGGCTTGTAGATGTGAGTATGTAAGTTTTATGTGTAATATTTATGTATAGTGAGTGGTTATGTATCTACTCTGTTTTGTCAGGTATTACTGTTTGAGTTTTTATATTAAAGGAAATCTACTTTAAGGTGTCTGGCAAGAAATTTTTGATGGAATTTGGTGGTAGGAACATTAAGAAGGGAAACTGTAAGCCTTTTAATGAGATAAATTTGTGGATTACGTCTTAGGGAGGGATATTATTATGGCACGAGTTTATTGTACAATTCTCTCTTGTTTTTTCATATTTCCAAGAGGTTGATTTTATTAGTATCATTAGTGGTCACAATCATTGTAATAGTGAATGAAATTAAATTTTCATTACTCTTCACTTTCAGGTTTGGAATATATTTAAACTTTATGATAATTGGGATTTGCTTTAATACACTTCATCAAAAAGTAGAGTAGCAGCAAAATAAATGGCATAAGAATGGCAGAATTGATGATTAGTGAATTGGCCAAAGAGACACAAGAGCTCACTATTTGATTCTTTCTCCTTTTGTACATGTTTGAACATTTCTATAGCATAAAGTTAAAAATAAGTCTTATTTCGTGAAAGTATAGTAAGTAATTTGTTACAGCAGTTTACTGGGGAACCTAAATATTGCCCACACCATTTAGGTATCCTAAAATATGAAAGGATGTGATTTTACCTTAATCATCCTGATTTGCTCCTTTGCCAAAGCGCTCATCCTGATAGCTCCCTATCCTATCAGTGGATACAGTAAAAGTCAGCAGAGTCATTTATTGTATTGGCATTGTTGTAACAGAAGTAGTACTTACCATTAATGTTAGGAGGGTGCATATGATGTGGTATATATGTATTTGGTGATTACCTTTTGTATACAATACAAATACAGTCACTTGGAAGCAGAAGCATTTTTATTTTGTAAGTTGTATATCTTTCAAGTTTCTAAAAATTATTTAAAGTACTTTTAAGTTTTGAAGTATATGCTAGATGTTAACCTATGTAAATTTACGTGTATCTTTTATCTTGAGTTATGCAACCACTTAAACTATTTTTAAGGTTTTTGTCTCTACAGATTATTAGTAGGTTATTTGGTCAGAAGTTTTTAAATATTAAGATTATCTTTCACAATAGTGTTAAGATGTCAGTGGATTTTTTTTCTTTCCGTTTGGATAGTTTTATGCCCCGTGGTGTGGCCATTGTAAAAAATTGGAACCAGTCTGGAATGAAGTTGGTCTTGAGATGAAAAGCATTGGTTCTCCAGTGAAAGTTGGAAAGATGGATGCTACTTCCTATTCCAGTAAGCCTTTACTTTATTATTTTACTGTTCTCATAATGAAAATATTTGAATTATATGCAGCAGAATTCAGAGAAGGAGGAAGAATTTTTTTTTTGCCCATTTAAAATTATCTTAATAGTTTAAGACTGTATACTGTATAAGTTAAGTGAATTAGCCATTGAGTACTAAATATACAGTATGTGCTAATTTTAGGCCTAATATAACATCATTTGTTCCTACTTTTTTTTTTTTGGGTACTGGGAGTCGAACTCAGGACCTTGCCAAGCAAGGTGCTGTGCTGCTGAGCTATATCCTCTCAGTTTTGTTCCTACTTGAGTCACCTTACGTAATCAGTTTACTTAAGGCACCTACAGAAAGTTGAATGTTAAACTGTTGATACTGGTATATGAGGTAAATTAATGAAAATTTGTGTGACATGAGATGTCATGATAGAGGCATAAGTGCGAAATTGAAAACTGAGTTTAGTTAGGATAAATGTGTGAGGATCAGGAAGGTAGGAAACAATATTAGAGCAAAATTCAGAGTTGAGAATGAGCTTAATGAGTCTTTACAGATAATGTAGAAGTAAACATGGACAAACTATAGCCCAGAGGCCAAATTTGTCCTGCTACAAATTTTTCTTAGTGGACTTATTGAAGTACAGCCACACTCGTTTACTGTTTTCCAGGCTGTTTTCCTGCTCCATTGTAATTGTGATTGAAACTTTTATTTCCCCCAAAGCCTAATGTAGTACTGGAAAGGGTTATGAACTATCTTAAAGCATTTAGAAAAGGAAGAATTAAGTTTAGAGAAGAAAAAGGCATCGTAGAAATTTGGAAAGAGCATGGCTTCAGACTGTGGGTCTGGCTCTGCTTGGTGCTTTTACTATGTAGCACTAGAGGGTTTCTGAATTCCCTTAAGCTTTGGTTTCCATATTGCTAAATATCTAAGTATAATGCTGTTTTAGTGGTTAGTTTGAATTTTGAATAATATAGCACGTATATGCAATCAAGTTCTCTTTTAATAAAGAGGTCTATAATGTATGTTTCTTCTGAGGAAGTCAGCTTTATATTTTGGATTGTACGTTGGAGCAAAGTAGACCAATTTTTTTAATTTCAACTCTTTCATGTCCTACTTTTTTGGATTTGGGAAAGTACTTCTGTTCATTTTAGTTTCCATGTCAGTAAGTGAAAGTGATGATCTTTAAAGTTGTAAGGATTATGTTAATATTTTAGATTCAAATCCCCTAGCACAATCTCTAGCACATGTATAGTGCTAAAGGCAGATACCAGATTGTTAAGAGCCTCCTAAGTACAACAAAGTGTTTTTCATTTTATAGGAATTAGTACATATTTTTGAGGTGGCAAATGATTTAATAAAAAATATGTCTTGGCATTAAATTGTAGGGTAAAAGAAAAGATCACTTTTGCAGGAGAGAGGATACTGTGTGTGCTGGTGTAGGGTGCTAGAGCTCAGGGTCACATGAAAGCAATAAAAGGAAGTGGAAAAGTACTGTAATTATTACTCTCATTTTTTTCAAGGCTAAAATCACTGATGAGGTAGATTGGCATTGTAGTTTAGACAAGGACAATGGGACATAATACTATAAAGCAGGGATAGTGAACCTTTTAAAGCTTTCAGTGGTACAAACAGCTCACTGCGGCGTGCGTGCCATAGATTCACCACCACTGCCATAAAGTTTTTAGAGTAATTGCTGAGCTGTACGACCACTGTTACATAGAAGGAATTCACGGCACATTTTCAGATTATAAACTAGTTTGAATTGGTAGTCTTTTGGTTCGTTAATGCTTGGGAAATAGAGAAGTGGAGTGTAGGTGGGTTGTTACAGCTGGAATTGACTTGAGTGGTAAATATTTGAAATGTTGAGGGAAAAGATGAATGGCAGAACATTGTAGAGAGAAAATAGCATGCTTAAATTGACTTTTCTGGCAATAAGCCTTTAATCATGCTAACAATGTTACTACTTTCTGTGATTGTTCATGAAGCTAAGTTCTGTGTCTAAACATATGTTGATTAGACATCCATGCATGTATTTACTTCTGAGTGCATTCATTTATTTATTCACTCAATTAATATTCATTTACTAACTACAGTTTGAGACATCCCCTACTGGTCTCTAGGGATTAAAGAAAGCTCCAAAGAAATCCTGCTTGTTAGGAAATGCTTACTGCCTAATAGAGGGGAATGGTGAACAAACCAACGAGCACAACATTTTAAAAATGGCAAATTATCACAGTCTCTTGAATCATTCAGTGGAGTAGTACTGTATAGAGAAAAGAAGTAATAGGAAGAAAATAGTCATTGAGAAAAATAGTGCATTTAAATTAGTAAAAATCTTAATGGTGAACTGTTCGTGTGATGCTTCTGTGATAATTAACAGGGTATGTTAAGTCAAAATTTATTGTTTAATAATTAGTATTGAGTTTCTCCATGTGCTAATTTTTGAGTGTCACTGTCATCAGGTGAAAAAAAACAGTTTAAGTGCTGATGATGTAGCTGAATTTTAGAGTTATTATAGAGCATGTGTAAGAGCCTGGGTTCTACCTTCAGCACACAAAAAAAAGTTTTTTTGAGTAGCTTAGACCGGTGTTTTAGAGACTGTGACTAAAAAACAATATTCTTACATTTTTGCTTTTAATTTGTAGTAACATTTTACTCTCTGATGGAACTTTATTTATCATAATCCTTTCAGAGGTTTAACTTTTGCCTCTAATGGCTTAACTGTTAGAGATTTTATTTCCTGTTCACTTAGCAATGTGTTTGTTTTATTGAATCAACAGAAACATTTTTATGGTGGCGGCTATGTAGGAAACATACATATAAATACATCAGTGCACGTGGACTATATAAATTTGGGAAAGGGAAACTGGTATACTGTACGCCAAGGACCATCATCTGCCAAGCAGTATAAGTATTTTTTGCACTTTACCTAATGTCCTCCATGGATATGGACTGCTGCCTTTCCAAACTTTTGTCCTTGTTAACTTGTATTCAGCCTGCATAGTGATAGATTCTTGTGAATCTTGTGGCTGTTTGAGTAATCCAAGTATGGTTTATTGAAACATTCATTCCTCTGTAGAACAGTTGTACGGTCAGCATTCATTCATGTAGCAGATATTTATTTAATGAGGGGTTACCTTTGACGAGGTTGCACCAGACATTAATAACATATCAGTTTTTTTTTTTGTTTTTGTTTTTTTTTTTTTTTTGGTTTTCCTCCGGTACCGGGAACCGAACTCACGACCTTGCGCTTGCCAGGCAGGCGCTTTTGCCGCTGAGCTAAATCCCCAGCCCTAATAACATATCAGTGAGTGAAATAGAAATTCCTGCTCTCTTGGAACTCACATTGTTATGGGAGAGACAAACAGTAGCCATAAACATAAATAAAATTTTACTGTGTCATGTTACTGACAGATACATTTTCCCCTACTTCTGTGGAAGAAAAGAATATTGTCTTCCTAGTATTTAAGAAAAAGCTGTTAAGTGTCAAAAATCACTGTCTAGAGATTACAAGTGGATTTTTGTCTTACAGTTCTCAGTGTTTTCTTTAAATATTTCAAAGCACCTCAAAATTTATAAATTTACTAAAATTTATAGTTAAATAGGTAAAGAAACTGTATTTTTTCAAGCCATCTCAACATTCACTATCATAACCATAGAATAGTAAAGATTTGGCTATTTCATAGACATCTCTTCCCTCTCTGTAGGTTGCTTCTGCTTCTTGTTCTGTAGCTTGTAGCCTGACTACCTCTGTTAGGATTACTTGGGTACTGTTTGTTCAGAGTCTAAAAACTTATACTGTCACTGCCAAACGAAAGTCTCTCAGATTGGGTCATGAGACTTTTTAACATTCATAACAGATGACTTTGCTACACACTTGAGTGGAAAACCACAGGTAGAATATTATTCGGATGGACAGATAGATTTGTAAGATTTTTGTTTGGAGTGAGAAAGGATTATTCAAGATGATCAAGTGTAGAGAAAGTATCTCAGATTCTTTGATGTAGCCTATTTGTCAGTCATGTAGTTCTAGTGGTTGAAAGCAAATAGAATCAGATTCAATCCAATAAATCTCTATGTATAGAAATTTTGAACTAGATAAATTTGAACTATTGAGATTTGTTTTCTGTGTGTTTGGAATTGGACCAAACTTTTTGATGCAATTTTAACCAGTACCACTATAATTGAATGACATTAAAAAGGAGTATAAACAGCATAATGAATTGAAATATATATTTTAGCCTCTTTCCCTTCATAAATGAGTGTTTAAAATGTTTCTTACTTAAAAGTTAAATTACAGTACAATGATCCATAATAGTATGCTGATTTCTATTGTGAAACCACTGGAATTTTATTTACACCCCAACCTAAATGTGAAATTGTTTTGTGGTACAGCTATTTTATGTCTCTGATCCGTAAGCCTGCAGTGGGATTTGGCCAATAATGTTCTTATTTTGACTTCTTGTTCATAGATTATAATTATAAATTAGTTTTACTTTCTAAATTGTAAGCTATTTCTGATCAGTGACTATACTTGAGGATTTCTCAGTCTTACACTATTGATGTTTTGAGCCAGATAGTTCTGGAGTCTTTCTGAGGGACTGTAGGAGGTAGTTTTCTGTGCATTGAAAGCTTTTTATCAGCATCTGTGGGTCTTACCTTCTAGATACCCCTTCTTTTTCTCTCTCTCTCTCTCTCTCTCTCTCTCTCACACACACACACACACACACATACACACGCACACACACCCGTACACACATTGTGTCAACCAAAAATGTCTCCATTTGACTGAGAAATACTACTTTATACTTTTTGTATGTTGGCCAGAGAGTGAAAGTCAGCAGATAACAGTACTTACACCTTTAAAGGCTTAAGAGATTGTGTCTTTTTCCCTGTCCAGCTTATAGGTAAAGCAACAGAAAGTAAATGAAGATGAGATGACTAATTTCACACACAGGAGTTAGAGACAGAATTAGGCCTAGAATCCAGTATCACCATACTTAATCTCCTCACCTGTTCTACTATCAAGTTGTTTCATGGAGCAAACAAATGATGTAGGAGCTTCTTCTTTAACCTCACTTTATGAGCATTTGAGATTATAAAATTTGGAGTTACTCATGTAATATTGTAAATATTGTAAATAATGTTGTAAATATTCTTCTACTTGTGAAGGAATTAATCTCACACTTTTTTATAAACTGTCTTATAATATGAAAGGTAAATTATAAAAATCTTAGACTCTTTTAGTTTCAGTCTTCCTACTAAATTCCTATTTTCTTTCAAATAACTTACCAAATCTTCCTAGGTTTTATTTTTAACGTGAATTTTATTTGATGTAAATTTGCACCATTTTTTCCTTCACTCAAAATTGTTTGAGATACAGTTGAGGAATATTAAAGCCTTTTATAAAATATTTTTACATGGATTGGTATTTTGTAGTGTTAACTATATCTGTACGTTGATGTATCAGCACATAATTACTTAACTGATCAAGAATGTTAAAAAAACTACTGTATATCTAACATTTAAGGATCTTCTTTATGCCAGACTCTGTGTTAGATTCTACATATTTTCTTGCTTAAAAATCTCACCTATAGCCTTGCAATGTGAGAAGTATCCTCAGAAGGGGAAGCAGAATCATAAACATGAAAAAACTCTTCTATGTTTGCATAGATAGAAAAGGGAAAAGTTAGAACCCTAATATAGGTCTTTATACTTTTACATCTATAACCCAGCCTGCCTGCACTTTTTATTATACCATGATTTCTTTCTAGGGAAAGATAAGGCTGATGAAGTTTTTAGGTTTTATTGTAAATTAAAATTTAGTAAGAAATGTTGCTTAAAGTTAAAAGTCCAAGGGAGTCTTTGGGTGGGTGATATTGTAGATATAAAAACTGAGATCACTCTAAAGCCTGTTATGCAATACATATAACACCATGAAATGCCGCCATTGTATTTTCCATTGGTGTTTTTTTTTTTTTTTTCATTTTAGTTCATTTGTACATGAATTGTAAAATAATTTCAATTATATGGAGGTATTACTAGTAAAATATAACTCCCCTATCAATTTTATTATTCTTTATGTTTAGGCAGTTTTTAGTGGGTTTTCACTGAAGGTAATAAGGGCCTGTGTTTGCTTACCTGTGTAAATCAGGGAGGGGGCCATTAAGATGAGTTTACTCACATAATCTCCCCAAAATCATTTCTGGATTTGTGCTTTGAGGAATGCAATCTAGATAACCACAGTCATATTCAGTTAGAATATACATGACAGAATTAAGTTGTAAGTTAGAGATGGGCGCAAGTAAGTTGTGTAATTGCTATAAATTCACATGCGCATTTAGAGGCATGACCTGGATCTTCACAACTTGAATTTTTGTTACCCCTGCTGTTAGTGGTGCCTCCAGTTAAAATAGGTGTTGGTTATTATGCAGACCCTTCTAGTCACCTCTCTCCATGTGTCTAAGGTACAAAGCTGAGAAAGCAAGGCAGAGAGATTTTGGAGATTATTTTTCACAGATTTACAGTGTCATTCTTGTGAATTCTTAACAAGTGACAAAAAGCTGAAAATTAATGAAGTTACTGAGGTAATTGTCAATCACAACCCAGAACTAGTGGTTTCCTTGTCCCAAGATGTTACGTATATAAATATCCTGGAAGTGAAGATAATGGGAGAGGGAGAAATTATGAGTAAATACACCATACGTTGCACTAACATACTTTTGTAAATGTATTATGTCATGTCCATTAACTGAAAATATTTATTTTTTCTTTCCTGTCCTGGTTTCCTTGAGTCTGTAAAGTACTGTAGCATTATAAATTGTTTTATTTCCCTGTTGACACTTGCTTTAAATATCTGTTTCTTCTTTCATCTCCTCAAAACAACAGTGTAGGAAATATTTCTCATTTTAATAAATGTCAAGATTTCAGGATACTATCCGAGATAATTGCAACTGTTTTAGGAAAAAGTGCAGAAATTTGTAAATTGTACATAAAGTTGCTTTTTTGATCATACATTGCTTGTAGTATTCAAGTACTTTGGAAATACAGTTTATGTTTTTAAAATTAAAACACACTGCATTTCTCTGAATCCTCAGGAAACAGTAAACAAAAAGGTGGGCTTTTCTTTTTTGCAGAGATGGATGAGGTCTGGGGAAGAAATAATTGTCCTGGAAGTGAAGTCAAAGGAGAAGTACTTTATGTACTGAAATTTTTTTTCCTACCAAAGTATCTTTTAAATTTAATACTCAAGGAATAAATTTTTAACTATTCTTTGGACATTTATTTTTTTATTTTGTCATTGTATTTTTGTAGCCCATTGGTTGGATTATTAAGTAATTATTTTATATGAAAATGTCATGTTTTTTCTTTTTCTTTATGAGTTTTTTTTAAACACTTAAGAGCAGCATATCTACATGGGTTTGTATAAATGTCTTTTTTTATATGAAAGGCTCATTTGTTACTTAGTTTCTCATTTTTAAAAAAATTTAGAATTATTTATTCTTTTTCTTATCAAGGCATTGCTTCAGAGTTTGGAGTTCGAGGTTATCCAACAATTAAGCTGTAAGTTGAGAGCTGTATGTTTATATGTGTATTTTTATAGTTTGCTCTTCTTACATTTTAGATTTATTTCTGGTCGTTTTTTTGGAGGGTCAAAAATTTGAGTTCAGCTATTTTTTTTTAGGTGAGGTTTGTGATCCAAGGAGAGGACTATTCCTTTGTGCTTTTCTCCATATTTAAGTAGTTGTGTTATTGATAGCTGATTCAGTAATGCATTTTGAGTCTGCCGTGGCTTGCACTGTGCAGGACAAAGGTGTACAGTCTTAAATTATCATAGCTCTCTCAATCTTGTTGGAACTCGGGTATGTGTTCTGCTTTGTCATGGTAAAATTCTGTCTCCTAACAGATTTAACTTTTGTATAATTTGATTTACTTCATTAGAGATAAAGAGAACTAAAATTCATGGGTGGTAATTCTAACCTGTAGTTGTTGAGCAAGTCTTACAGAGTGTACAAGTCAGAAGAACTGTTACAGTGATTCTAAAGGACTTTTTTAAATAATTGTGACCTATTGGTTTTTCTCATAATCTTCATTACCCTTATTTTGGTAATGTAAGGAGTTGAGGAATTGTTGTGAACATAGTTTTTATAATAAAAGTAAATTTTTAATAGTTTAAATTCTCAAATTTCCAATTTTGAGTAATTTACATGTATTATTTCTTGGGTTTTGTGTTAACCTCCCACCTTCCTCTTCTTCTAAGCCTCTTTTGTGTTAAATTATTTTTACCTTTCTCTTTAATTATAGTTATTTTGTTATGTTTCCTGATTTTTCAATTTTATAATATTGGTTAATTAGACATATAATTCATTGGCAGGGTTTTGGAGAATTGTCTAGGCTTTTAGAAGAGTTTTTATCAATTTGTTATGGTGGATGTTGGAGCATCTGTCAAGCAACTGATAGTGTTTTGAAGTTGTATAGATTATTCACTTTTCAGTAGTATAGATACAATGTAGCTATCAAATACAGTGTAAAATTTTTTCTGTAGTTCTAATAATAAACAGCTTTTTTCTATATATTGTAACTTGCTGATCCTGTGAAGCTGATTGCCTGTATCTTACATGAGTATACTACTGAAATCCCTCTGCATTTACTGTTTTATGTACTGTAAATTTTTGGTACAGTAGAAACTTACACACATTAAATATTAAGGCACAAAATAATTCTAGTTTTTACCTCTTTTTCTTTTCAAGATTAAAGGGGGACTTGGCGTATAATTACAGAGGACCGCGAACTAAAGATGATATTATTGAGTTTGCTCATAGAGTATCTGGGTAAGTTTTTATCAGTAAAAACCTTTATGATATCAGTATTTGAGAATTAGATTTAAAAAAAATTGGGGGAGGTGTACTGGGGAATTGAACTCAGGACCTTGCACTTGGCAGGTGGGTGCTGTGCCACGGAGCTATATGACTGGCCCTTAGAAAAATTTTTGGAGACAGGGTCTCACTATATAATCCAGGCTGTCCTTGAACTCAGTATGTAGCCATAGACTGGCTTTTGATGTAGGATTGTCTTGCCTCAGACTTCTGAGTGCTAGATTAGAGGCATGCATGACTTACACCCTATTGAAAATTAGATATATTTCAATAGATCATATTCAGTGCACATGTTTTATGGACTTACGTTCATATACTTGTTTATGAGAAGAATAGGATTATGTAGTACAATGCAAAGACATATTTTAAATAGAGACTGTTTTGTTTTATATATTGGTTAATCTCACATTTAAATTCACTTGTGTATAAAATAATTTTCTCCAGTGAATTTTTTGTTTGTTTGTTTGTTTGAGGCAGAGTCTTGTTACGTAGTCAAGGCAGTCCTCTTGCCTTAGCCTCCAAAGTGCTGGGGTTATAGGCATATGCTACCACGCTTGGCTTCTACAGTGAATTTTAATTTCCTTTCAAAATTTTGACTGCTTATAGTGTTCCCTCTTACTCATGGGAGGCACCTTTCCAGTGTTGCCTGAAACCATGGATGGGACCAAGCCCTATATATAGTATGTTTTTATTTGTATACCTATGAAAACATTTGAATTTATGAATTAAGCCCAGTAAGAAAATAACAGTAACTAATTATAGAACATTTGTAACATTATACTATAACAAAAGTGATGTGAATGGTGTCCTTTTTCTTTTTTCTCAGAATATCTTCTTATACTTTCATGAAACAATCCATGGCTTCTCTTTGGTATCCAAGTTTCCAGTATCCTTACTCCTGTAGCTGGGGTTCATTACTAGGTATAATAAGAGTTACTTGAACACAAGCACTACGGTGCCTCCACAGTGGATCTGATAACTAAGAGGGCTGCTAACTGCCTGATGAGCAGGTAGCACGCACAGCTTGCATAGCTAGATAATGGCATGATTCACCTCCCTGGGCCAAATGAACTGAAACACATGTGATTTCATGACATTACTCAGAACTGTGCAGAATGTAAGACCTATAAACTGTTTATTCTGGAATTCTGCATGTAATATTTTTGGACCATGGTTTTCATGGGTATTTAAAACCATGGAAAATGGAACTGTGGAAAGGAGGCATCACTGTAGCACTTTTGTGAATCTTAATTTTTATTATATCGTAATTTTGTTTCTGTAGTGCCTGGTTTATATCAATTTATATTCCTTATTACTGGATTTTGGAGTTCTAAGAGAACCTCTAGAATATTGTTGTGATAGACTTGGGCTTTTTCCCAGCGTGTGAAGCTGGAGAATGCATTTTAGGTACAGCTGAAATACTTTTTTCTTTTTAACATATCATCACATGCTTCTGTTTACCAGCTGTGAGGTATTCTTGCAATTTTTGCCTAATAGATAACATAGTTAAAACCTGAATTGTGTGTGTTTTTTTTTTTTATTTCCGGTACCGGGAATTGAACTCACGACCTTGTGCTTGCCAGGCAGGTGCTGTGCCGCTGAGCTAAATCCCCAGCCCCCAAAAACCTGAATTGAATTAAATATTTTTGAGGTTGTATTGATAAAAAACCAAATTTCCTCCATAAGCATTTTCTGTTAATTTGAATGTGGTTTTTATTTAAATCTGTATCTTAACTGCAGTATAAAGAAAATCACTGTTTACTATTGTTTAACACGATTACGTGAAACTTCTTAAAGAGACTATCAAGTGAGGTTAATTGATACTGACTTTAAAGTATAGGCACTTTCTTAAAATCTTGATGAAAAATACTGATAATCTTACAAAAATTTAAAATTAAGACAGAGCTGGGTGTGGTGGCACATGCCTGTAGTCCCAGCACCTAGGAGGCTGAAGCAGGAGGATCACTAAATTTGAGGCCAGCCTTGGCTATGCAGCAAAAGCCTGTCTCAAAAAAAGAAAAAAAATGGTTTTGTTGTGTGGTATGATACTGTCTCATTCACCAAATTAGGACTGGTCTTCATAAAGTTTGTGATACTACCGTAATTTTTACTGTTTTTTTTTTTCTCACAGTTGGCACATTTCATTTTCTGTATTAGCTTTGTGAATAAGTAAATATATGAGGAGAGTATTAGCAGGAAATACTTCAGTCCTCATGCTTGATATTAAGTCTTAATGTTTTGGTAGTATTTAATGAATTTTAATTCAAGTTTAGGGATTCTGACGTAACTGGGGGCGACTCTGTTACAAATGAAATTTCAGGAGTCAGTTCTGGAGTTGCATCACTTACTGGTTAATTACTTAGTATTAGAAGGGAGACAAATGGAGAGTGATGCAATGAGTTCTGACAATTGGAGCGCTGGAACGTTTTCCTTTGCAAAATGTCTTGTTCTTTCACAAACTTTTTGGAAGGGAAACCTGATGCTATATACCATATTTAAAAGACAGTCGGCCTCTTTTACTTAATGATACTTTACAGGTGATACTTCGATGTAATTTACTTGAGTCTGAAAATGCTTCTATAATGAAACTCTTTGAAAAGTTGTTTTCTCTGTGAGATTCTTGTGCACTATCATGACTGTCATTTTCCCTTTAATTTTCCCCAAAATAATTAATGACGTATTTTGAAACTTGTTTTAATCTCCATAGGATATTTTAAAACTAACATTTAAATTGACAGTATAGTGTTCTTAAGTACTGTATACTCCTGGGATAGCATGTTACAATGTTTTTGTGTAAATGTTCTTTTGAAAGGTGGAAAATAATTCTCATGTGAATTATTTTGTTTTTAGCTGGGGACTGTAAGTGGATGATGGTTGTTTTTATCTGTCAAAATATTGGCAAGGTTGATCCTCTCTAAAGGGATGCTTTTGAAACTTATTTTGTAACTGATAGATTAAAAAATTATTATGTAAGTTGTTAATATGTGATATAATTGTTACAGGCTGGAGTTTGATTAGGTTTATGTGGATTTGTTGATAAATTTAAAATGCAGTTGATAAGTTACTAAAAATTAAGACATGATTGGATGTAAATTTTGTGTTAACTTCAGTTCATGTACGTGTGTTTTCGTCTCAAACAGGGCTTTAATTCGGCCACTTCCAAGCCGGCAAATGTTTGAACATGTACGGAAGAGACACCGTGTATTTTTTGTTTACATAGGTGGAGAATCACCGTTGAAAGTATGAAATTATTTTTTAATCCACAAAACAGACATATTACAGTTTAATTTTCTGTATAACCATGACTTTACTAAAACTTCAGAACTAACACTCTTAACTAGAAATAGTTTGCTTTATATTTTTTTTTTATAAAATAAAAATTTAAATATTTTTAATAAAGAAAACACTTTATTGCACAGGCTGTCTGTTATTGGCTGATATGAAGCAGAAGTCAATAAAAAAGTGTGTAGATGTTTAGTATTTCTCCCATTACTGACTTAGTTATTTAAATCCTTTATTGTTTTTTATCATTTTAAGTCTGTAGGGCTACAAGCTGCAGTGTGAACGTCAGCTTTTTAAAAGTAGAAGACCATTGTCTAAATTTTATGTGGGCACATGTGTATACACTTACTTTCCCTGTAGTCGTTATCCTTATTCATATTCATCATTGTTAATATACCTGTAAATTAATAAATATTAAACAACCGTGTTTAGTCAACTTTACTTGGAGTAGAGTAAAACTTAGTTGTAGTGTTCTTTTGCCTCTGAAAGAAGTTTAAGTGATTTGCTTATATTTCATCTTTTCACCCAAAAGGGCATGTGGTGGTAAATTATAATGTTATTGCTTATCCCATAAGGTAGATCTGTTTAATGAGAGATAAATTTTGGTGTTTAATTAATGTTTTTAAATGACCTGTTTTGTATCATCACAGGAGAAATACATAGATGCTGCTTCAGAATTGATTGTATATACATACTTCTTTTCTGCCCTAGAAGAAGTCGTTCCTGAGGTAGTATTTAAAATTCGATTTTAATACATGATTCCATTTAAAAAAATGAATACTCATTTTTTTATCAGATTTAGTTTTTGTGACATAAGGAAAGAGTAAACATATTAACTGACTACTACTAATATCAGACTGCTTATAAGTAAGCAAATATCACCAGATTTATGGTATTGAGAGATTATGATTGTAAAATTGTGATATTTTCCCTTTAAAGCAGTAGCACTGCTGACAAATGATACCTTGAGTTGTTTTTTAAGTAGTAGATGGACATACATGTGTGTGCATAGATTTGTGTGTTGCAGGTGAGGTGTTTGGTTGGGACCTCATATTGAGATATAGGTGTTCTCAGTAAGTCTTTTTAACAGGATCTCGTATGTGCTGTGAAGGAAAATAAAAAGTGATGTCCTGATAATTGGGACATACAGGTGGGAGAGCTGCTGTACATTGATTGATCAAGGATGTATGAACTGGGACTTATGTGACAAGAAATAGCCATGCAAAATGTATCGAAACAGGGAACAGGTAATACAAATGCCCAAGATGAGAACACACTTGGTGTATTTGAGAGAAATAGTACCTGATGGGATTGTAGTGCAGTCAGGGAGAGAAATCAGTTAATTTTTGCAGTAATCTGTGATTTTGAGTTTGACAATTAGCAAAAGAATTGGGGAGAAGTTAAAAGATTGTTGTGTTTAGAAGATAGTATTGTCAGATTTTGATGAGATGGAGATAGAAGAAAAGGCTTGAACTGAGAATAACCTCTAATTTAATGGTTTGAACATAAGAGGTTGATGGTGTTCTAATAAACATGGGGAATATCGTGGAAGGAACCACTTGAGGAAAAAGAGAATGATCGAAAGCTTTGAATTTTTCACTTTGCTTTGGCATGGCTTACTAGGCAGCCAAGTACATGCTTTAGATGATCATTTAGATATAGTAGTCTATAGTTAAGTCAAGACTTATTGAATAAACTTAGACATGAATTGCAACTTTTTCAGAAAATAAAGAGGAAAAAATGAAAGTAAAGAAGGCCCAGAATTTGAAGACAGAAAAAGATAATAAAAAAAAATAGTTGGAAAATAAAATGAGTAGGAAGCCAAAATAAAGTATTTTAGAAAGGAATAAGAAAAAATAAAATTAAAAAAAAAAAAAAAAGAA
>NW_004955402.1:52293256-52297604 GCF_000276665.1 Chinchilla lanigera | reverse complement strand
AAAAAAAAAAAAAAAAAGAATGGCCAGTTGTATCATGTTTATGAAGTCCTCAAGGTGAGGAAAAGTAATTTGATGTTTGTCCACCTGGAGGTTGGTGGTGTTTTTGAGGTAAGAAATAGGGACCAATTTCTTATGATGTCACCTGAGAAACAGCAGTGGGAGGAAGGTAAATGTAGAGACTACAAATATAGACTTCTAAGGAGAAAGGGGACCTGACAAATGTGACAGTAACTCAAAGGAAATCAAGGGAGCTTTTTTAAATTTTTTAATTGGTTCATATTATAAAAATGGAATTTTTTTTCCACAAATTTAAATGTTAAGTCCTATTACATATCTGTTCCTAGATTTTTTTAAAAATTAAGTTTATTCATACATTTTAGGTACACATAATGATTACATTTATCATAGGGAATTTGTAACTGCACATGATATACCTTGTTTCTTTTTTTATTCCCATTCCCATACCCTCCTTTCAACCGCTCTTCCCCTCCTTATTTACGAAAGCTTTGTTTCTATTTTTTTCTTTTCTCATTGGTTTTCTTTTTTCTTCCTTTCCTCCTTCACCTTTCCCCCTATCTGGTTCTCCTTCCCATTTGAACATTTTCTTATTTCCCAGTATCTATTATACATTTTGGTCCTTATGAACAGTTTTGGTTTCTCATACTAGTGAAACAGTGTGGTATTTACACATGTCCATTTTATATCACTTAAGTATGGTCTCAGAGTACATCCATTTACCTAGAAATGTCTCTCATGTTTTTCCTTCTTTATGGCTGAGTAGCGCTCCATTATATGAAAAATCTACACTTTTTTACCCATCCCTTGGTTGATGTGCATTTGGAATGTTTCCAAGATTTAGCTATTACAAACTGTGCTGCTATAAATATGGGTGTGTATATATCACTGTATCATGCTTTTAATTTGTTCGGGAAGATACTAAGAAGAGAAATAGCTGGGTCAAGTGGAACCTCTAGTTTTAGTTTTTGAGGATTCTACACTGATTTCCATAGTTGTTGTGCCAGTCCACGCTCCCACCAATGGTGGAGAGGGGTTCCTTTTTCCCCTCAGCCCTGCCAGTATTTGTTACTGGTTGATTTCTTAAAAATAGCCATTCTTTCTGGAGGAGATGGAATCTCAGTTGTTGTTTTTATTTGCATCTCTCAAATAACCAGTGCTGTTGAACATTTTTTAAAACTATATTTATTTGTCATTTCCACTTTTTCTTTTGAGAAGTTTTCAGATGCCCATTTTGGATTGGATCTTAAATTTGGGAGCTCTGATTTTTTTGTGTGTTCTTTGTATATTCTAGATATTAGTCCTTTGTCTGAGGAACACCTGGCAATGCTTTGTTCTTGGATAGGAAGAACCAATGTAGTGAAAATAACCATACTTCCAAAATTGGTACACAGATTTAATGCAATCCCAATCAAAATTCCAACATCATATCTCACAGAATTAGAGGAAACAATCCTGAAATTGATTTGGAACCAGAAGAGACCTAGAATAGCAGAAACAATTCTGGGCAACAAAGGCAAGGCAGGGAACATTGCAATCCCTGATCTGAAACTACTTTCTACAAAGCTACTATGATGAAAACAACGTGGTAATAGCAAAAAGCAAAAACAAAAAAAAAAAACCCTGAAAAACAAGCAACCTACTGGGGGATCAGTGGGACAGATTAGAAGATGGAGAAACAACCCTGGACATACTCAGCCACCTGTTCTTTGACAAAGAAGCCAAGCACCTTCACTGGAAGAAAGATAGCCTCTTTTATGAGTGGTGCTGGAAAACTGGTTTTCTGCATGCTGACGATTAAAACTAGACTCATATCTTTCATCATGTACTACACTAAAATCAAAATGGATCACAGATTTAAATAGTAAAGCAGAAACAGTAAATCTGCTGGATGATAGAATAGGTAGATCTCTTGAAGACACTGGTGTAAGCAAAGACTTCACGAACAATACGCCAGTTGCACAGGAACTATCACAAAGAACAACTGGGAGCTCTTACTAAAAAGCTTTTACACAGCAAGACAAACCATCAACAAAGTGAAAAGATTCCTAGATTTTTAATGTTTGCATATATTATGATTATAGACATATTTAGAATATATCCATATAGGTATTTTTATATAAATTTTATTCTGACACAATTTTACACTCATTTTAAACTGAGGTTTAGAAACCTCAGACAATTGTAAATTTTTGTTCAGTTTAAACCCATTTTGGGTTACTTGGTTTGGTCTAAGAGAAGTTATTTTGCAGAGTAACTTATGTCTGTATATTTACTTTAGGCAAGGATGGAAAGATGTCCTGGAAGTTAGGCCTTGCTTGCTGTCAGATTCTCAGACAGGTGCCCTGAAAGGTTATAGACCTCTGTTAGGAAATGCTGACATGTATCTAAGGCCTAAAGTGGACTACATCCAGAACTTCTAATACTGTACCTCTCATAACCAGTGTACCACATTTTAATATTAGAGGTGAAACTTTATACTGGGCTGACCCTCATCTGCAAAGCCTTGCAAGGAGTTTCACTTGGAATACACCTGGCGTTTGCTCAGGTTGGAGTGCTGACACTGTCTTATCTTCATATGACAGTGAGGTGTCTTAATTATTAGTGTTTTGTTATTCAGAGATTCATTAGCTTTACAACAACTATTTAGATGGCTGGAGAAGAATGGCATATAGAGACCTAATGTAACAGTTTAAGGAACACAGAAGAGAAAGGAGAAAAGGAAGATTGAGACTGTTGTAGAGCCATGTGGCTCCATGTTTTCAGACTATTTTAAGGGTGTTAGGGCCACTCGAGGGTATCTTTAAAAGTGAGACATGCTGAATGTTGGAAAATATTTTCCAGGCGTCATTGTGAAGGAGTTGACAAGAGCAGGTGAATGAGGGCATAGAGCCTTACCTCAGGCCTTTCTGATTGCCTTCACATGGTTTTTTTGATGCTGATAAGTCTTTTTGTAGGAATGTAATGAAATAACTTTGTATTTTCTTCTCTGTCCTGAGATCTCTTTGCTTCCCTTTATTTGTTATTTTCATTATTCCCATGTTTATGTGATAATTTTTAGTGGCTTACTCAAGTGATTTGTCTTCTGCTCTGAAACTAACTATAATTTTATTCTTTTGAAATAAGTATAACATGTCTATAAAAAACAGGTGCTTTCTGAATAAATCCCTTATTATTAATGACCAATTAATTGAAATTTTGTTATTGAAAAATTTTGTTACTGAAAAAGCAGTTTATAATTTAAATTTAGCACTCTCCCTTCTTACATAAAATACTTTACAGTTTCCCTGTAAGGTAAGTGGGTTTAATGTCCTTATTGTGCAGAGGGGGAAGCAGACTCCTTTAGGTAAAGCTCTTTGTCCCACAGTCAGTGAGGGATAGGAAGGGTCAACTCCAAACAAGCCACCTGACACAGCTTTGTTGTTCTCACTCCAGAGTCCATTCATCCTTTACTTCCCATGATGTTACCTTTGGATCTGTTAGCAGCTCTAAAAGTAATCAGTGGTTTTTGCCATGACAAATAGGACATTGTGTCAGGGAATGTATATGATATTTAGATCCAGTCTTCGGGATTTGTAAGTGTTTTTTTTTTTTTTTATTTGCTCATGTGTGTATGTTTTGGGTATCTTTCAGTACTTTTAAAATCATAGCTACCAATTTTTAGTGTTAAAATTTAAACTCATGTTTTGCAGTATGTGACACTTAAAGAGATGCCTGCTGTGCTTGTTTTCAAAGATGAAACTTACTTTGTTTATGATGGTAAGTCCTACAGTTTTAATTCCTATAAAACATTTTTAAAATTAATATTTATATCTAGTATAGGAATTGTTGATGAAAGATTTATTTTTTTAAATTTTATTTTTAAAGATAAAAGAACCAAGACATATTAACAAACAACAGACATAAATGAAACAACATAAAATCAATACAGAATTTCAGATGAGGTGAAAAGAAATGAACAGTGGTTGCTGTATTATATACTGTTATCTTCATATTGGTTACTCCGATAAATACAGACATTCAAGAATGATCAACTAAATATCAAAGGTTCCTTTCAAGAAAGCAATAGAAATTAATAATACAGTTATCCAGGGCATCATTTATATGCAGGTGTATGTATGCATGTATGTGTGTGTGTGTATGTGTGTGTGTGTGTGTGTGTGTGTGTATTTTCCCTTCTTTATTTTCTCCTTTCCCCCATCTCAGTTGTCCTTTCCTTTTCAGCAGTTTTTTTCCTTTTCTCACTATCTGTTGTACCTTTTATATTTCATTTACTCTTTCAGGTTCTTATACTAGGGAGACAATATGATGTTTATACATGTGAGATTTATTT
>NW_004955402.1:52203349-52292636 GCF_000276665.1 Chinchilla lanigera | reverse complement strand
ACGGATAAAAGATTTTTTTAAGTGTTACTACTGTTTACAGTTTTCCTCTCTTGAGTGACTGAGGTTTTTTTTACCCTTCAGTTTTAGTCTAGTATACTTTCATTCTGTTTTTTTTTTTTTTTTGTCAAATTATTTGCCTTTTTGAGTGTAATTTGTGAGTTATACATTATCTTCAAATATTTAGAATTAATTCTAAGTAGATATTTGACAGTTTGGATTCCCTAAATGATGAATAAAACGCATTGAATAGTGTGAGCCTGATCTATTCTTCCTAGCTGCAGCTCTTTGTCCCTGTCAGAAGCCAGTGCACTGAAGCAAGTACTTGATCATTTAAATTTTTTTTTTGATAACAAATATATATCATAAAGAGAATAACATAGTAAAACCCATATGTCTATCACAAAGGTTAAGCAGTTACCAAAGTCTTAACCTCATTTGCTTTTCCCTTTTTTTGAAATAGTTTTAAGCAAATTTCATGGTATTTGTCTCTGCCAGTATGTGCTTCATCATAACTCTCTTTCAGAATGTGGACTTTAGGGCCAGGAATACAGCTCAGTGGAATTGTGCCTGCCTGGCAAGCACAACATTCCGAGTTCAATTCCCAGTACCAAAAGAAAAAAATATGGACTTTATTTTTTAGATAACCATAATCTGTATTAACACCTAAGATAATTCCCTAACATCTTCAAATACCTACTCTACTGATTCCCAGACTGTACCCCAGGGGAGTGCAGCAAACTCAGGGACACCAGGAAATATTTTAAGTTTCAAAGGATCCAGTGGCACTTGACATCTGTTGGACACCACACAGTCACTCAAAAGGTAGTGAGAGTGAGTGCAGTCTCCTAGCATCAGTTATAATAACATTTGAAGTTGCAGGTTAGTAAAATGTCTAATATCTTGCTATAATTCTCACTAGCCAGTGTTGTGGGTTATTGTTACCCTGTTGCAGAGTGCAGATGGGGAATGTTCATTCACTGCAGGAATATTCTAGAGTACAATTCTCCATGAATTCCATATAACAGAAAGGATACAGGAACTAGTTGAGAGACGTTAACTTTGAATTACTTAAATCAGATGAACAGAAGAACATTTGATTGCTTTGTTGTAGGAAGAACGTTTTGATTGTTTTATTTTAGTAAAAAGAAGCTTTTTATTTTGACACTCAATTGTTAAAAAATAAGCATTTCTAATTATGGTCTTTAAATATTTGAACCAAAGTTAATTTCATGACACAGATCAGTAACTACATTTTATACGCATTATCTAGCAGGTCTACTGTGTACTTCACATTGTCATATCCTCACAGTAATCTGAGAGAAATAATAAGGCAGAGAGGGAAATGCTCTCAGTTTTTATAAAGGAGATGACAATAGTTTACATAAGGAGTCATGATTAATAAAATAGCAGGTTTACTCATTTGTTCATTCAGTCATTCATGCATGGGATGTTTGTTGAATGTCTATATTAGACATTGGGTTCTAGAAAGATCTCAAAAGTATCTTGGGTGTATAAAAGTAAGGAAAGCAATCCATCTACCGCTGTAGAAGTAATCCATCTGCTCTTTGATTCCATACTCGTATGATAAGCACTTAGTATATATTATTTGATCATTAAAATGATCCTTTAAGATCTGAATTCTGTTTTATAAGAAAAAAACAGTAAAGACTTCTTTTTCAAGTTAAAATGTTTAGTCAGTGGTGCTCTCTTACTACAGTTTCACAACAGCCGCTGTGTTTTTTTCGAGAAACATTGTCACACCTATTTAGATTTAAATGTTTCCTTTGATCCTACCTGTAAAAGTGCCCCATCTCTCCATGTTTCAAATGTGGTCTCCAGTGCTTGAGATAGGAGTAAAACATAATATTCTTTAGTTATTTTAAGGCCAACTTTTCTAACATGCAGTAGGCAGTATTTAGAGCCTGCGTGAAGTTTTCACAGACCAAAGGCTTTTTACTTTGATTGTTTCTTTTAACACTTAAATTGTTGTTGATAATTTTGGAAACATTTGGATAAAGGTACAGGATGAGTTTAAAGTTTGTCACTTTGTGTAACCTTTAGAAGACTTGCTTTTGACATCGTATGAATCTTTTGGCCAGTTAATCAATTTAATCTAGTTTTAGGTTTATTTTTCTAATTTAAAAGTCAAATTCCATAAATACTTTTAAGATTTGCATTACATTACTTATTTTATAGGCTTGATAACGTGAAAAGTTTTGCTTAGCATTGCAAGTGAGAGAGAAATCTTGTCTTTCAGAAAATCTGGATGTGTTAAGTGTATGTACCAGCTTCCCAGAATCACTGTGTATTGCAAACATATACTAGCAAGAAAGGAAGAAGTCAGTGTAGTCCAGTCTTGAACCAGACATATTTGTACGTCTTTAAAACATTGATTTTACATTGGCTTCTTTTTCATGCAACTCAGTAACTTTTAAAATTATTTGAACATTGTATTTGTAATCAAGGTATTTCTTTTAAATATATTTTCTGGGTGCTTAGCCAAGGAAAGTTTTGATTTTGAAAAAAACTGATGTACTATGGCTTTAGGGGGCTGGGGATTCAGCTCAGTGGCAAAGCGCGTGCCTGGCAAGCGCAAGGTCGTGAGTTCGGTTCCCGGTACCGGAGAAAAACAAAAAAAAAAAAGAAAAAAAACTGATGTACTATGGCTTTATATGTGTGATTAAGTTGTACATAGCAGAAAACATTGTAAACTGTTTTAGTTATCTTTCTTATTGCTGGACAAAATATCTGACAATCCATAAGTTAAAGAAGAGGTATTTGATTTTGGCAAACAATGTGTAGATGTTTCAATCTATAGCTGGATGACTCCAAGGCAAGCCTGCATGGCAGAGGGGCTTGATGGAGAAGATACAGGTTGAGGCATGTTGGACAGAAAGCAAAGATCAACCAAAAGAGGAGAGTGGGAAATATACCCTTCCAGGCTGTGCTTCCAGTGACCTAACTCCTCCAGCCAACTTTTACCTTCCATATCACAGCTATAAACTCATCAGTGGGCCAACTCTGGTCATTATCATGCTCCCATGATCCAGTCACCTTCCAAAAGCCCTGCCTGAATGTATGAGGGATTGGGGGTATATCTAGATGTAATCTATAACATAGACTAAGGAAAAAAGTCATAAAATAGAAAAAAACAAAGATATAATAAATACCCATTTTACCAGTTATCCAGGTGAAACCATCAATCTGATTTAGCTATTAAAGAATGAATGCTTTCGGAGCTGGGGATTTAGCTCAGCGGCAAAAGCGCCTGCCTGGCAAGCACAAGGTCGTGAGTTTGGTTCCCGGTCCCAGAGAAAAACCAAAAAAAAAAAAAAGAATGAATGCTTTCATTTTATTATATTATCACTACTTTTTCACACTTTAATTTTTACAAAGTTACATTCATACTATAATATGGATTGTATTGCAATTTAATTATTTCTTACAATTTTTAAAAAAATTTATAAATTATCTTTTGAACTTGTATCAAAATCTCTTTTTTCTTAGGACATTTCAGTTATATTCTTTCATATTTTTTGCTACTTTTAGTGATGTTGTGAAAATTTGCTTTACACATGAATTCTTATGTACATCTTTGCTTATTTGGAGTGTCAAGACAATTTTGTGTTGAAGGAGCATACAGAAGGGTATACAAAATCCACGTGTATTCTTTAGAAGTATTTCTATTGATGTATTACTAATTTTAATTTTTTGAGTTTTATATTAAGCAAGTGGTACTGAACAGGAAAAATATTTTTCCTGTTCAATGCAAAAAGAAAGCATTGAATTTTTAATATTTATTGACTGTTATTAAAACAGCATTAAAATTTTCAACATCAACTGTTTTTTGGGTTACAAAGTCTAAAAAATAACAAGTAAATTCCTCTATGAGCTACAATGAAAATGCCAATAACACTCTTCAAAAAAAAATCTTTAATTCAATTATCATAACTAAGGCAGTCTTCACCCATGACAATAGCACATTCAGTACATATGTATGGCTTACATTGACAGCACATGTGCTGAGCTTTCCTGACTTGTAGGACATACTTAACATCTCTCTGGTCTTCCTCTTTTGTCAGGAGTGTATTATACAATGTGTAGTTAACAAGAATATAGAATATCAATAAAGTATTAAATTCTTAATATATATTGCACATTATGGTTTGTGTCTAGATTCCCCTTAAAGCCTTACACAGTTTGAGATGGCATTTTTTCAGAGGTGCCTGAATCTAGTGTGTGATTGATTCATGATGCAGTGCTAGAATTAAGGATGGTATGAGTAAGGGTGGATTATTGCTGGATCAGTCCCTAGTCCCAGTAGACCGGATGCAGTATAAGAACAGAAGGAGGCTTGTCTCGGTCTGTTTTTGCTTTTGCTGTCTTGTGGGCATTATGAACTATTCTCTGCCAAGCCACCCTGCTTTGGAGCCAGCCAATTATGGACTGAAACCTATGCACACTGTGAGCTAAGTAAATCTTAGGAGTTTGGGAATCATATATTTTGTCTCAGCAATGAGAGAAAAGTAACTGAGACACACATTTATAATAAACATTTCTATGTCAGCTATGTACTTGCTTACAAAACAAACTTGACATCTCACTGGTCTTGCTGTTTCGTCAGGAGCTTCTTACTGTATTGTACAATGTGTACCTAGCGGGGGAATAAGATGTCAATAAAATAGTATATCTAACATGTATTGAGTGTTTAGAATAGACATCAACATTTCCCCATCAGCTACATACTTGCTTACAAAACCTAAGAGAAATATCGCAGATAAATACCTATGTAATCCACAGTGTAAATACAAAGAAAAGTCAACTAGAGAAATAGTCTTCAACTGTCACATCCAAGGCAGTCTTCACATATGAAAACTGCATGAACCATACATGAGTATTGGTTACACTGATAGCAATATGTTTTGTTTTCCTGTCTTTTTTTTTTTAGGTCACAGCTGACATCTTTTTGGTTTTCCTGTTATAGTAGGTCTTTGTGATGCTGAGCCTGCCATTGACCTGTGAGCTCACCAGTGTGCTCCACAGTTTTTTGGCCTAGTTCTCTGGGTAGAAACATTTTGTTTTTCGTCTGTTGTAAACCATCTCTTATAAGAGTGTTAGTCCGAATCCTCTAAGAAAATTTCTCTATAATATTTTGCACTTGTTATTTCATTTGTAAACTGTCAAAACTATTCATGCCATGCGTTTAGGATCAGGTAAACCACAACCGTTGGCCAGTGCTTTGTGTTTCGAGTGATACCATAGTTGCTGCATAACTCATCAACAACATCTACTCCACCTTAGGTTTTGTTGTAAAATGTTACCGTTTCAGTCTTTAGTTTTTTTTTGGTTTTTCTCTGGTACCGGGAACCGAACTCATGACCTTGCGCTTGCCAGGCAGGCGCTTTGCCGCTGAGCTAAATCCCCAGCCCCTCAGTCTTTAGTTTTGCCAAGGTTTCTGTCAGTTTTTCCATCATGATGCAGTGTTGACATCAGCAGTACCAGTTCGTTTTTCTTTGCAATGTATGAGGCCAATGTTACATCTTTTGAGGTCCAAAGATTGCAGTATACAATTCTGTTTTGAAATTGCAGCATTTCCCTGGGAATTTCTGCTTTGTTCTTGTGTATAGTTCCTACAGTGGTCAACTTGTGCTCTGTTAGCAACTTAACATCAATCAGAAACTATTAAACCAGTTGTGGAATGTCGCATTCTTAATAGTTTGGGAGATGGGAGCAACAACAAAGTTTGGTTTATTACTCTATGAATAAAGACCTGGGGGTTGAGTTTTAGGATAAATTTCTAAATTTGAAGTATATGTCTTTACATCTAGCATAGCATATATTTTTATACTGTATTTTGAAGGCTTTATTGGCATATGCTGCATAAGCTACATCTACCAGGTTTTCACATGTCATTGTACTGAACTGGGCTACTTCTATAAGAAAGACCAAAAGAAAAAGCTTTTTTAAAATAAATACTAATCATAAGAAATTCAACAATGACCATTTCATGGATAAAAATCACCTGTTGCTGCTTTGGAGCCTTTGTGCACGCCTTGCATCTGCCAAGTGGATGAATGCACAGATGGGTTCCTGGTTTTCCCAGGACAGCAGCTGGCCTACACCCTGATTCCGTTATGGCAGATTAGAAGTGTGCAGAGCAAAAGAATGGTGTAAGTGTGTTTTACCCTCCACCCCATGATGCTCAGGGATACATATGCAATAACAGCATTATGTAGGCAAAAAACTCAGTTTTACACATCTGTGCAGGTGTACACAATTTGCCGTTTGTCATACCATGTGGGTGAACACAAGAATACTTTCTGTATCCCTCCAGTGCAGCTACTGAAATGCATAGCTGGCTACAATTATGCTAAAGTACATAATTTCATTAGAAAACTATGAGTGTTTACAGTAACGCACAGTAATCCCCTTAATTAGAATAAATTTCTAAAAATAAAATATTTTATTTTTAGGTTTTAAAGTTATTATCCTATATTAGGTATTTTATACATATTGCCACATTAAAATCTGATAACCATCTTAAAGTCATATCTTACATCTGATATGATAAGTATGATAACCATCTACAGTCCTAATTTATTCACTTTGTTTTGTTTTTAAGAATATGAAGATGGTGATCTCTCAGCATGGATCAGTAGGGAAAGGTTTCAGAATTATCTTACTATGGATGGCTTCCTCTTATATGAACTTGGAGACACAGGTAATGAGCAAATGTACAACTAATACTTCATAGAATTTTTCATTGATTACTTCCCTCTTTCTGTAGGAAATGATCTTAAGCTCTTATTTCATTATTAAAGGCGACCTGAATTGTAGTTGTTCTTTATAAGAACAAAGAATGTTATTACCAAAAAATATACCTCTGTGTATGAGTCAAAGCTTAGCTGAAGACAGAATTTACCAATAGAACTGTTGTTGAGAAGGAAGGGAAGGAGCCCTAATAATAAGAGAATGAGAAAAAATTATCCAGCAAGAAGCTCTACACTGTGGCTGATTTTGTAATAGGAATTAAAATGCAGCTTCTCACTCAGAGGGCCTGTTTTTACTTGTGAGGGGAAAATGAATCAGTTGGTAGTTTCTTCAAGTTACATGATTGAAAATGAGAGAGCAAATATAGATATAAAAGTGAGAGCTGTAAGAAATTAATTACATGGTTTCATTGATGTAAACTGCAGAAGTTATAAATCACTGAGGGTGAACCTATGGCACGTGTGCCACAGTGGGCATGAGCAGCCGTCTCTGTCCACGTGCAGCAGCAGCCAAGCATCAGATAACACTTGTTTTATCTAAAGCAAAACTTCCCTATTCAGATTTGATTGCAGTCTTGGCACTTTGAGATGAAAAGTGGATTTGGGGTTGCACTTTGGGCAGTTGGTCTCTAAAAGATTGGCCAGCAAGGAAGTTTTATAAATTTATAGCAAAATTCTGGTTATTATTACCATGTGTATGTCCCATTGTAGTGTTAATGTGAGTACAGTGGATGTTGTTATAAGTTCTAGAGTAGAGGAAGGGAAACTGTACCAGACTCCTAGTGTTCTACGACAGATAGTGGACATGGTTTCCACTTCATGATTTTTTGCTTTTGAAACTTACAGCATGTATACATTAGCAATGTTCCTACATGTTTGACTGAAAAATGCTGTGAATATTTATTATTTTTATTTTAAACAATAAAAACATAACAAAATAATTAATAGGAGCTCTTATCTTAGATTTGCATTTGTTCTGGTTCATGAGCTGACTTTTGACATTCTGTGTCTAATGAGCTGAGTCTTGGTTCTCTAGTGGAAGTTGACATGGTACTGGCAAAGATTGTGGAATTGTTTTCTGAGTGTTTAAGGGAAGAAAGACAAATGTAAGGACATGCAAGTTTTTTCCTTTAGTATATAACCATAGGAGATAGCACAACCTCAAGATAATTGAAATAGTCATCATAGGCCACACTCAATTTCTTTCCCCAGATTAATTTGAAATCAGAAGTTTGCTGTTACAGTGTTCCCTTTATGTCTGACATAATTGCCCTTGCTGCCATTACCCGTGGCTGTGTCCCTGCTCATTGTCAACCTGTGCCCTTAGGCGGGTGTCATAGTGGTCTCCAGCTCTGTGTTGCTTCACATGTGGTAACTTACCAGCAACTTTGTGAGATGCTTCCATGCCATGACTGCTGTTTAAGAATCCATCCTCATTTTTCTCTGACCTCTCCCTGTATTCCCCATTCTCCAGGTAGGCTGACCATCAAGTTGTTTAAAGTGTCTATACTGCCCATGCCAAAGCACCTTTATATATTGTTTTAGCATTGGCTGGCAGATACTTTAAATTTAATTCACTTGTTAAACTCAGACCAAATAATGCTTCCTTAGGAAAATCTTCATTAACACCTTTAAACTATGTTAGCTTACTCTACTTACTCTTATATAGCAGTGTGTTCCTTTCTTTTTCTTTGATTTTATTAGTACCTGTTTGCAATACATACAATTTCCAATCTTGGGGAGTGGGTATATGTATATAATACAACTTGTTTCTTTTTTAGTCCCCTTCCACTCTCCTTCCTCCTCCCTCACTCCTCTAAATCCTCCTTTCCCATGCTTCTTTCTTTCAGAACTCTTTTTAGTTTTAATTTAATATGTATCTGATATAAATGTCTCTCTCCCCTCCTGGACTCTTCATTCCCAAGGGCAGAGCTGGATGTGCATTAGCTCATCACTGTGTCTCTGTAACTGGCCCAGTGTGCAGCATGTTATTTGGCACCCAGAATTGTTAAATTAATATGCAAGAAAACCGCCTGTGTTTCTTAGAACCCTGTAGCTCTACGTGTTGCAGGCATTCTGGGAAATAGCAAGCAAAACTCATAGATTGTTTGAAAATTGAAGAACCACATAATGAATTCAAACTAAAGAGTGAATGAAATATTTTCAGAAGGGAAAAAATCATTGTAAAGTGCAGAATTTAGAGATGTACTAACAAGCAGGGTAGAATTGGATGAAGCTGCATGAAAATGTGGGGATGCTGTTGAAATATAGTTGACTTAATCTTATATTTTTGTACCTGCTCTGAGCCAGATTCTCTCCTATATGTTTGTGCATATAACTTCATTTAGCTTTCTCCATTTTTCTATGAAATAGGTATTCATTTCCTAAATAAATTGGAGTTTACTGAGGTTAAATTACACAGCTAATAAATGATGGTGCTTCATGGTTCATCTCCCACGGTTTGGTCTATATTCTAGAATATAATGTGCATCATATGACACTCTGACCCCACGTAATTCTTCTGCTTGGGCCGGGGATGTAGCTCAGCGGCGTAAGCACTTGCCTGGCAAGCCAGAGGTCATGAGTTCGATTCCCGGTTCAAAAAAAAAAAAATTCTTCTGCTTATTCCATCATGCTGCCCAACAGCATATCAGAAGTGCAAATGAGTTGTGTTCTGTTTAGGATAAAGGAGATGTGAGTCAGTTTAATTCTTACTACTTTTGTTTTTAATGTTGATAGAACACTTAGTTTGTGTGTTTGAAAGAAAAAAACCAAATTGTTATAATTTACTGTTACTTGTATATTGGGGGTGGAAGACAGGAATTACCACTTGGAGATGAGCAATTCACTGATTCACTCTATAAAAATACATTATGATATCTTGACTTAAGAAAGTGTAGAAAAATAGGACAACTAGTAATAAATTGTAGAAACTTTTTAAATCTTTGTAACAAAAGTGATAATAGAAAAGTTTATATAATGAGGTTATTGAATTTAGATGTCATTCTTAATTTCAGGAAAGCTTGTGGCTATCGCAGTTATTGATGAGAAAAATACATCCATTGAACATACCAGGTATAGTTGCCTTGAAATAGTTTTAAGCTTCAGATAATTGTTCAATTCAGACTTAAATAAAGTTGATGTGGTATCTTACGGAATTTTTTCCTACAGCACTTTGATAAGATAGCATATATTATAACTGAATAATTCTACTTTTTCCAAGTGAGGAATTGAAATATTTATGTGTTTATTCTGCAGATTAAAGTCAGTTATTCAAGAAGTTGCTAAAGATTACAAAGACCACTTCCACAGGTATGTGCTTGCATTCTGGGAGGTTCCTTTATTTCTTTTAGTTATATTTTATAATAAAACAAAAGTAGTTTAGGTCATGCTACTGAAAATCTGAAAATGTCTAATCCGAAAATCTAAAATTCAGATACTCTGAAATCTAAAGCTTTTTGAGCTCTGACATGACACAAATAGAAACTTCACACTGGATCTCATGGGACAAGTACCAGTCAAAATGCAGGCACACTTAACATATTGTATGAAATTACCTTTGAGCTATGTGTATTACTGTTTATGAAACATGAATATGTCCCGTGTTTTGATTTGGATCCTGTCCCCAAGATGTCTCATTATGTTTATGCATAATTTTTTAAAATCTGAAACACAACTTGCCACAAGCATTTCAGATAAGTGATGTTCAATATGTATGTCATGGTCTGAAATGCGAATCAGAGGAAATGAAGTGCATGTTAGTATGGTGCACTTCTCATGAATTGTCTGGGTCTTGAAGTTCATTGGTGGTCTTACCAGTTAGAGAAAAAAATATACTGTTTTATTTATAATTTGTATCATTCCTGCTTCTTGATAGGATTCCAGTTAAGTTTTGTGGGAAAAATTTATTTGCAAAATTGAGATTAAGTTAAATGAGGATCAGAAGTCAGAGATAAATGTTTGTAACAAGAACTCAAAGAATAACTGAATATAAAAATGGCATTAGAAATGCATACTTCTGCTTTGTGCTAAAGTATTTTACTGGCTGCCATGAAAGACAGTCATATAAGTTTGTTATATTGTTTAAGTATTATCTTATTCCAAATCTTTTGAGGAAAAGTCAGAGTGTAGTTGTTTTGGTACACAGAGGTGGCATCTTTTGAGTAAATCTGTTTTTTAATAACTGAGTAGTGGTTCTTAAGCATGTTTCTATTGTAAAAGCATTTATTTCCCTGTATTATAAATGTGTATAAATGAAGTAGAATTTGTTAATACTACGTTTGTGTATTTGTATCTTTTTAAAGACAGTAAAATTTACACTTTTATCTATTGTTGTATGTTGTATGTAATTTACATGTTTAATACTTACAAACTTACCGAGCCCTGAAGTTCACTTTGTTATATTGTTTACCTTTTTTAAAACTTAATGTTGTGCTCTTCCTTCCCATGTCCCCATGATTTGTTAGGGATTTTCAATTTGGGCATATGGATGGAAACGACTACATAAATACCTTGCTGATGGAGTAAGTAAAATCCTGAATGATTTTGCTGATAACTCTTAGCAGTTGTTGAATATCTGTTTCTTAGAGATGGGCAGAGGGATTAAATAGTTAAACAAATAGTTGGTATATTCTGTGGCAGGTATTTTCTCATTAAATATTATATTTTAGTTTTAGATGCATTTGAAGCTTACTGAATTTTAATATTGTTCTATGTTAAGAATTACCTCCTGATTCAGTATGATAATATATAGTATTCTGAAAACACATCATATAGAAACTTGCAGATTTTGTAGTTTATACGTAGTTCATAATTTTTTTAAATGGGTAGTTATAGCTGTTAAATAGAAAATTTTCAGAACCCAAAAACTAATTATATTAGAATTCATTTCAACAGACAGCATCTATATTAGAAATATATGAAGCTTCAAAAAGGAGTTTTGTATTTTTGATATAAAGCCAGCATTACCTCTCGTTCTAATAAGAATTTTAAGTTATTTGTAGTACAATATCTAGTATATATATAATAGTCAAAAAAAGGGGCAAATCAAATGAAATATCTATATAATTATTAAAAATATTGAGTCCTTATTTTATTGTTTTTTTTTTTTTTATGATACTGAGGGTTGAACCCAGGATTTTTCTCCTAAGTTACATCCCCCACAGTTTCGTAATTCTTACTTTGAGACAGGGTCTCATTAAGTTGCTAAATTACCCACTATAAACTCAAATTTGTAATCTACCTGCCCAGTCTCCCTGCTGAGATTACAGAGTATGAATTTTTAATGCTCAAAATGGGAAAAGCATTGTTAACACAATTCCTCTCCCCTGGAATTACATTGCCTATATGTATAAGGTAGGTGTATGGCCTACCATAAGCCTTAAGACAAATGGATAGTCTATATAATCTCATAACAAGGACACTCTATAATAAAAATATATTCTTATTACAAGTTTTAAAGTATGTAATAGGGACTTTGATGCAACCATTTCTTATGTCTTTCATTGTAAGTCAGTATACTGGTTCAGTAAAGCAGCATTTGCAAGAGGCCAAAGCGATTTTGGTGCAATAATCAGCAGTAAGGTGATATTTAAAATGTGTAGTAATAGACGAACTTTCCTTTGCTAGTGTTACTATAATTATTGGGGTAAAATTATGGTGAGAGAATACACTTTATTTAAATTATTAGGATGGAGTGTGTTTTAATAGCCTAGAATGTGATTTATTGTGAATAATCTAATCATAATTAAAGATATTTTTATGTTTTGCTGTCATTGGGTACAGTGTCCTATGGAGTATGACAGTGGATGTATAGGGAACTTGCAGTAATATTTATTGAGCTTGTACAGTAGATCTGGTACTATAGTGGATATTTAAGTGGAATTGTCTCATGCATTTTTATACTGAGATAGGTGCCTTTGTCCTCTTTATAAATGAAAGATTGTTACGTGTAAGAAGCTAAATTACTTCCGTAGTTTAAACAAAAGCAAGGTAACTCCAACAACCGTGTTCTTTCCTGTTCCCTTTACTTGAGATGGGATTCTGTGTGATTAACAGTGATGGGTATTTAAAGATTTGTGAAAAGGAATAATATTGCCTAAAAAATTAAAGCTTCATTACACTGTGATTTCTATCCTTAAGTTCATGATTATTCAGCTATTTTATTTGACTGTATTAGAATGTTTTCATTAATATAATCTCACTAGTTTTAAAATCAGTGCAAAGTAAGTGTCAGAATTTTGCTATCCCTGTATTTAATGTATATTTGATTTCTTTGTTTTTATGTTTTTAGTGAATTGACAGTCCCAACTGTGGTTGTACTGAACACTTCAAACCAGCAATATTATTTGTTAGACAGACAAATTAAAAATGCCAAAGACATGGTCCAGTTCATTAATAACATTTTGGATGGCACAGTAGAAGTGAGTAGTACATTTCCATTTCAGAAGGATGATTGGAAGGACAAAAAAGAAACTGGTTGCTTCTTGATTCTGAAAGCAGTAGTCATTACCGCTCTGCCTCTCGTAGACGCTCGCCTTCTCCCAGACTCGAAAGGTTTTGCTATTGAGTTCCTGAAAGGCATTTATGGTTGATAAAGTGATTGCAGAGGTGGTACTGCATTTGGAATTGAGTAGGGATAAGAAGCTTACATTGTGTGGGCTGATCTCCATCGTGAACTTTCCTAGCACTTGTTACATTTCTGGGTCCATAAAAGCATTGGATTAAGTTGTCAGGATTGGTTTTCTAGAAAAATCTGCAAACAGGTTATAAATTGAGAATGAGAACCCTGGTGGACAATTCCAAACATTCAAGAGGTGTGACCAGAAGACACAGGAATTAAATTTTTAAAAAGTATTACATTAAAGGATACATTGCCATTAACCTCCCTCAAAATATTCTACCTTCCTTTGAACATAGTTATCCCACTTTGTGACACTTTCTTGCCACTTTCTAAAGTAGTTCTGAAAGTTCTATTTTTTATGAGTATCTTTAGTTAGCTCTCCTAGCTACCTCAGTCTCCTCAACTGATTGAAAATGTATACCTGTCATGGTCATTTTTACTTTGAGAAAGAGCCAGAAGACACACAGGGCCAAATCCAGTGAATAAGGTGGATGAACATGTTTCAAGTTTTTATGAGCATGCCTTTCCCTTGGGCAGGACATGCCAGCAACATTCACCCTTTGTGATTACACCTCACAAAGGCATCCAAAAAAGGACTTCCAGAAGTGCTTCAGAAAGTGACAGAAATGATAGGATATTTGTGTTCTAAGGAAGGGGCTAGTATTTTCAGGGTCATTAATGACAATTTAAACATTCACTGCATATTTTGGTCATAATTCTTTAAATATTTCTCAGAAATAAGTGAACAAATAGCATTTTCTATTTGTTGTCCTTGTAAATTTGAGCAGTGTTTTTCAAATTGGGTTGCAACTATATAAGAGAGTCGTGCTGTCCCTTCAGGTCACAACTGAGTTGTGTAACTGGCACATGTCTTCATTTAGTAAAGTCAGATAAAGTTTAAAAAGAAAATAAGAGACTCACAGAGTTTAACTGTATTTTTTATGTGTGGTACTTAGGACTGAATGTACTGAGCTACATACATTCCAGCTTTCTTTTATTTTTTTATTTGGAGACAGGCTCTCCCTAAGTAGTCCAACAAGGCACAGACTTGCTGTCCTCCTGCCTCACTCACACAGGCATTTATTAGTTCATGAGACTTTGGTTCAGATTTGTAACAACTTTATTTGAAAGAGTAACAAGCCCATCTACCTAGTATCAAAATAAAGAAGTCTGGTGCTCTTAATCACATAATGACAATTTTATATTTGTGGAAATAACATTTTGGTTCAGATGAAACACCTGTATGATTGAGAACTCTTTTGTTAATTACTAAAAATTGACTCAGTTTTAATAACAAAGACATTCTATTAGTCCCTATAACTTGGAGAGTCAAGCTTTAAGTGAAGTCTGAGTTGATTGATTTTCATGAGGAGTTTTTTCTCTGCCTTTCAACGCTTGCTAACTTTGATCATCCAGTATACTGTCCCTATAAACAATAACCATCTCAGCTAAACTCACAAATTGTACAGGCCTCAACTCAGTTTCTTTCCGGCTTGGATTATGAGTAGGAGAGAAGGACTTCTTCATCAGAGGAGAATCAGGATGTGTTAACAGAAGAAGGTGGAAGAAATGTGGGATAGGAAAAAACATAGTAAATGTTGAACATGGGTTTTTTTATTTATTTATGTAATACTTTGTAGTCAACCTTTTCATCCCCAGTAGTAAAGTTATATAACTTAAAAAATGAAATGATGATACTTAACAATTTCTTTTTCTTATTAAAGGCCCAAGGAGGTGATAGTATTTTTCAGAGATTGAAAAGAATTGTATTTGATGCTAAATCTACTGTTGTGGTAAGTTATGACAGTTTGTGTAGTATCACTGGTAATTTAAAAAGTATGAGATTCCTTAGTCTATTGTAATGATGGTAAAATCTAGACCAGCGATGGCAAATCCTTTGGAGACTGAGTGCCAAACTGCAATCTAAAACCCACTTATTTATTGCAAAGTGCCAATACTGCAGTTAAACCTGAATACTGAGGTTATAGTTTAGAAAAAACAACTCCACATTAACATCTTGTGTCTTAAAGGAAGGACACAATGACACGCATACCGTAGGTTCATTATGAGTGATCTAGACTTTCAAAGGATTAGGTCAAAATACTTGTTTAGTTTGAAAGATGTGAACTAATCACCCTTTAAGAAAACATTCATCAGGTAGAAATTGTTTCTCAATTTCTGTATAATTGGTCAACTGAAACTCAGAATCATTTAACTTGATATTATGACCTTAAACTTTATTTCTTTAATCTCTCCGTTTAAAAGTGTTACTTAATTCTGTAATTTGATGAAAGTACAGATAGTAGAAAATTTTTTAATTTTTTTTTACTTCATAGAAAAATTTTAGTACCAATTGGGTCATTTTTGTTGAAGGCTCATGTACATGATGCACCTTTACTCTTTTTTTAATCTCCTTCCTATCTCCTCTAAACCCCCTTTCCCCATTTTCTTTCTTGTTGGTATTATTAATCTTACCTCATGTTTCATACATAATGTTTATATTCATTTAGGTTATTGGGTTCCTGTATGTGGCTTATCTTTATTCTGCTTACTTCCCCTTCCTTTCCCTGTCTCCCCTCACCCACGTTCTCTTGGACCCTTTTCCATTTGCAAGAGATGTATCCCCTTGTCTCCTTCTGTCCATCCTTTATTGTGCTCTTTGTTTGTACTTTGCCTCACTCAAATGAGACATATTATTTGATATTGAAGCTTGTGTGTCTGATGTATTTCATTCAACATTATATTTTCTAGGTGCATCCATTTTCCTATGAATGTCTCCAATTCGTCCTGCTGTATAGCCAATTAGTATTCCATTATGCACAGATACCACATTTTCTTTATATAGTCATCTTTTGATGTATACACAGAAGCTAGTTCCAGGATTTAGCAATTATGAATTGTACTGCTATAAACATTGGTATGCATGTATCCCTGTAGTGTGATTTCTTTAACTTTTGAGGGAGATACCTAGGAAAGCGATAGCTGAGTCATATGGAATTTTTAATTTTAGGATTGGAACTGTATTTTAAGAAATGATTTTTAGTCTCTAGCTTCAGCTCCCAAACACTTTGACAGCAGAGACATTCTTAAATTTGAGTCCTTAACTTAGTCCAGTTGTTTGTCATGAGCTCCCCCATCAGCATTTTTCCCTTTTTTTTTTTTTGCATTTTTGTTTCTTATGGCTGAAAGCAATCATGAAAATGTACCTGATTTTCTAAATTGATGAGAAGTAAATAGTAATCTTTGGCTTATCTCATGTAAGGAATCCTTCAACTTATTAGTGCTATTTCTTTATGTTCCTTTTGCCAACAACATGGATTGTGTCCTTACCACAAATCATGTACACTTGCTGCCCTTGCTGTTATCTGGTTTGCATACTTTTTCTTTACCAGGTCTCCAGTTGATCCTGTATATCACTACACAGTTACCATTACTAAAATTACCAGGTTTGCTTTGCTTTTCCAGTGATGCACAGTCTGTCCATCCAGAAACATTTTTCATTGGCTTTGAGTATTGCATTAGAATTCTGGAGCTAATTGCTAGTGCTTACATTATACCTTGTTGTACCTCTTGCTTGCTAATTCCTAAATTTCTGTCTCAGGCTATACCCTTGTTAGCCAGTGTCTTTTTCTCCTCTGAATTTAACTTCCATTATTTTTAGAAGTTACAGGCACAACTTAATTCAATAAAATTAAAAATATTTTTACTTTTTTAGGAGCTGAGGGAATAGTATATGAAAGTGATTGCAATTAATGGACTTCACTACTAACAAGTAAAAACTGCCATGTGAAGATAATATGTATATATAACCTAGTCTTCTCCACAAATGGATTCCTATACTTCTGCAAACATATCAAAAGCTGTTGGGCACACAGTAACAAAAAGTGTCTTTAGAAAAGAGTTGATTTTGTCTTTTTCTGCTGTAAATAGCTGGTTCTATATCTACACTCACACACATACACACAAGTGCACATACACACCTGCACACATGGATGTAGAGTTTGTATCTTTTACAGTGACTTTAAGGTAGTATTTATAGCTCATATGTTGACATTTATTCACCGGAACTAAAAGAAAATTAGCAAGAAGAATAATAAATCTATAGTGAATTTAAATTTACTGCATGCTTTTTATATCAAAATCACTTTGATGGTAACTGAATTTTAATTTTCCTTCCACAGTCTATATTCAAGAGCTCACCGCTTATGGGCTGCTTTCTCTTTGGCTTGCCATTGGGTGTCATCAGTATCATGTGCTATGGAATCTACACAGCTGACACAGATGGAGGTTACATAGAAGAGCGATACGAAATAGTATCTAAAAGTGAAATGGAAAGTCAAGAACAGGTAGAAGAGAGCAAAGAGCAACAGGAGCCAAGGGAGGGAGGATCTCTAGTGCCTACTGTGCAAGAGCCCAAGGATGTATTAGAAAAGAAGACAGACTGAGACTTTACAAGCATAAAATATTTGATAGGGTTACAAATTATTACAGAGTCTATTTATTGAATTTAAGAGATTTAATTATAATCTTTACAGAAGAGGACATGTTATTTGTATTTTGCTAATATAACTGCATGGATTAAAGTAGTCTTTCCATAAATGTGGAGGTGTTTGGAGCAAAGAGATGATGTTTGTGTAAAACAAACAAAACCAAATTACTCCATCAGGGTTTCCCTAGTAGGTATTATTATAACAGATTAGTTCTATTTGCATGTTTCTCTATCTGAATATTCTGTGGCAAAGTCAATATTTTGAGGCAGAATGTTCAAATGGCCAGTCAGGTAGAAGATTCATGTTTGATACAGAAAAACAATACTTCCACTTCCTACTGCCTTCCATTCTCATATTTTGGCTAATATTTAGATGGAAAAAATTAAGTCTTTAAAATGTAGGCACTTTAAGGAGAACTTGTAACTTTTTCCATGTATCAAATTAAGATTATGAGGTTAAAATACTGTATTGTGGTTTTATATAGCATAGTGACTTTATTTTATTAGTTATTTTTAAAACAGAGAAAATGTTACTTTATAACTTTATACTCCATTGCATTACTATAGAATTTTCATATGGGCCTATATAGTTGGGGGAAAAGCTTTGTGATTGACCTTTGTAAAGTAAGCAGGGTGTACTGGGAGCAGTGGTTTCAGCTCATGCTCTGAAGTACTCTAACCAGGCATCTCATCGATCATTGCAGGAAGAAAACATCTCTGTTAATTCTACCTTGCTTTAGCCAGAGCAACCTAGTTTTTTTTGTTTGTTTCATTTTTATATATTGACATTTCTTCTAAAATTTCCCTTGATGAAAGAAAGCATTTGCATTTTGAAAAGTAGTATATATCGTACTTTTGTCTATGGTACAAAAACTTCATAGTAATTAAGTCCAAAATATGTATGTTATGTACACATAGGAAATTTATCATCACACTCTGTTAACTAATGCCATAGCATGTCTGTTCTAATAATGAGTGATAAGTGATACATAAATCAGCACATCAAGTGGCAGACATCACATCCAATCAAAGGAACAGTTTGTTGTGTTACGAGTTTTTTTTAGACTTCATATTAATAAGTTTAGACTTTTTATTTGATAACTTATTCAGGTAGCTATTCAGGTAGCCTTGAATAACCTAGTCACCCATTGTGAACAATTTTATTGAACATTGAAAAACGTTTAGTCATTTTAAAATTAGGTCATTTATGTCCTGACATTTAAGTTATTTAGGGCTTGGTTGCCCCAGGGCAGGTTTTAGTTCCTTTTTGATGCCGTCCTAATCAGGACAATCCTAAAACTATTATATCTTCATTGCTAAAGAATTAATAATTTTATCATGTCCATGTATTCTTTATTTAATAATTAAATATCCATTCTTAATATTTGACCTATTCCCATCATTAATTTTAATGAAACAAATATGAAGCACAGAGAAGTCAAGTGAAAACTGGAAGGTAAATGTGGTTAATTTAGCAGGTACATTTCTCTCCAAAAAATAACAAGGGATTTGGGAAGAAGATAAGTATGGTATTAATGTTCCAGGTGGTCAAGCTTGTCTTACAGTAGGAAAAGGCTTGGAGAAATACAGATTCTTCCCTTAAGACTCATGTACCAAAAGATTAATGGGCACATGTTGAGAAATATACACAGAAAAGAGTATACACAAGGTTTTGAACAGGAAATAGTTACAGAAAATGCAATTGATATGTTTTTCTTCATGTTTATCAATTTTTAATTTGCACATTTTGTCTTATCAGTCATAACCTGTAAATAAGATTTCATTGGGAAAAAAGTAAACCTCAGTGCATTCGATAAACAGAAACTCAGCAGTCATCCTTTGTATTCTTTGATACCATTTTAAACAGATGAATCCCTTGTTCCCTGTTAACCTGTTCACAACTCTGTACTTTTGCCTCATGTTCTGTTTGTACTTTTAAAGTATGTTTCTTGGGAAAATAAAATGTATAGGTGGTTTATAAATGAATAATTTTATTTCTTCCGTTTTGTATTAAAATTTTGTTTCTTAATTGTTTCTATTTTGGAATTATTATTTTTTTACACTGTCAGATTGCTCACCAAACACATTTTTACAGTTCATTATTATGCTTTTCCCTTCAGTGTTCCATCAGAGCTTTACTCTGAATGCAGTTTTCAGGGAAAATTACTTCAAAATAAAAGCAGAGATCTCTCTGTTTTAGAAGAACATTATTTTAAGGCAGTGGTGAAGCTCATGGTCAATGTTGAGATCCTTTACGAAAATTAAGTTCCATTTTCTTTTTTTATTGAAACAAAGTTCTCTAGTTTCTAAAACTCAGAGTTCCAGATCCTTATTGTTGCTCAGTCTGGTATTTAAGGATATTTAAGGATATTTCACAGTCAATATTTAAGGGTATTTCTCAGAGAAAGTACTTGTTTTTATCAGTTATGCTTTGTACCATATGTTAGCTTACAGTCCTCTCATTTCATTGTATGTGTCAACATTTTTGTAGCTATTCAACTTCTTTGAGGAATATTAGAGATGAAATTTTCATTTGCTTAAATGTAGTGCTTTCTGGTATCTGGTTTGTAAATAACATCAAGATGCCAAATATTTAGACGCTGAACTAATGGTGTATATGAGTAGTTAACACACTTACCTGTATTGTTTGTGTTCATTGGATTTATATTGTTAATGATATTTCTTGGATTTGGGGCTAATTTGGTTTTGATTTTACAAGAGATAAATAGTTTCATAGTTGATTCATATGACATGGTAGGACAAGGGAAGAAAATTATTCAATTGTTATTATGCAGAAATTGCTCAGTTAAACCAGTGAGGAGTATTGAGACTATCAATTGATGGGATTATGTTTGTCATTTTTATTTTTACAAATATATATTTTTTCCAAATGTGTCTGAGTCCAAGCATGGGCAAAAAATAATTTTCTACTTTGGGATAATGTATAAAGTTTTTTAAAAGTCTGTATAACTTATGGAATTCATGATACCCCGCCTTAGGGCATTAATTGTAAACCTTTGTTTTTTTCTAAAATAAATAATTGCAAATGTACCAACTATGTTATCTTTGGTATGTATGTTTTAATGGTTGGCTGTATGAATAGTAGTACTCTGTAAGCAAAGACAACAGCCAAGAGTGATCTACAAACCCATTAAGTTGTCAGCTGTTCGTAAGTAGATAAACAGTTTCAGAGTTCAAGTAGACTTGATAGAGATCAGATTGTAATCTAATTCCCTTATAAATTAATAACGAGATTAATAGGCTTGGAGGAGTTTGTACTTGTAAACTCTGATAAATATTAATTTTTCTGAAAGGGTACTTCACACTTGACATTGTTTACAGAGTTTAAAGTTAGAAAAACTCTATTTGAATCCTTAAATAAACTGCTAAATATGATCTTGGACATAATAGAGCCTAGACTCCTCACCTCATTTTCAATAAAGTGGGAAATTAAAGCCTTGAAATTAGGAATAGGGATGTAACTCGCTAGGGCACTTTTGCGTGGCCTAGGTTTGATGCTCGCACTGCCAATAAAAGCAAAAAAGCTGCCTTTTTAAGTGGATCAAATGGTAAGAGTATGTAATGAAACACAAAGCTTTATGCAATGTTAGTTTTTAGATTTATTTTATACAGAGATCATGTTTCTTAGTGGAAGTAACTGGCACAAGAATAATAGTCCAAGCATAAAACAAACCTACGAACTTAGGACCTTGTGCTGACTCGCTGGTTAGGATAAGTCTCTTCTGACATGAATACTAAAGCGTGTTCACCTGTTCACAAATATGGGAGCACATCAAAACTCATTGTCTCTTAAGTGGCCGTGTTGCACGGTGTGGATAAGGCTGTGATAGCACTGCCCGGTGGAAACTTGCTCCATTTACCCGTTTGAGGTTGGGTAGGCCAGTTTAACCTTTTTCCTACTACAGTTGGAGAATAGTAACACCTACTAGATTTGATTTTAAAGATTAAGGCATATTTGGAACTTAATGGCACATAGTCTCAGTGTAAATATTAACTGACATCAGATTTACTTGATCTCTTCATTTGATACCGTAGAGAAAAGCCTTGTTTTTGGGAATCTGGAATCCTAATGTGTAAACTGCTTGGCTACTTTCTGCCAACACAAGTTTTAATATTTGGACAGAAATTTTATAAAATTATTTCTTTGATGTTGAAATTAATTACAAATATTTAAACATTTCTGAAAATTCTTCAGTTTTTATGCTTTTAGTGAAGATGAATAAACACGGGTAAGTGTCCAGTAGAATTATTGATCGATGTATGTGAATAGGTATATATGTGTGTTTTAGGCAGATTTAGGATACTGAGTACAGATGAGCAAATTATATTCCTGCAAATACACCTGGCCTATAGTCAAACCTCAGCTTTCTCTACACCTGTTTTCATATAAACTACAATGATATTTTAACTACTGAAAACACGGCAATTATTTTCTTGTGCATTGTTTTTTTAACAAATGTGTCTTCTTTGCACTACTTATATTACAGCAGTAAAAAAAAAAACATGCTTCAGTCATAGAAGTTTTAAGCTACTGTACAGTAACTGGTAATTGGTTTTTACTTAAAATACACAATTGGCAAGTTTTCTGTTTCTTAGTTTCCCTTCTCATACAATCTATTGTTCAACATCAGAGAGTTGTTGTTAGGTCTTGGGGACAGAGGATTGGTGGCCAGGGCAAAACAGAACACATCAGCTTTCTTCAAATAATGAAGAGGTCAGAGTTCTGCATGTCTGCAATTATCGCAGCATGAAGACGAAGATAATAGGGAAGTCTCAGGCATTCACAGGAAAACTGAACAAAAGGAGTATCTGAAGAGTCAGTGAACTGCTGGGCTCCCACACTGAAAACATTTAAGCGTAAGCCAGATGGCGTGGTATTGTTTCCTCTCGGACTATTCTGTGAGTCAGTGTAAGCACTAAAGCCAGCCTCTATGCGAGCAATGGCAGACCTTTCAGAGGCAATACCCAAACCACAACTGAAAGCCCACTTGTTTATTGCAAAGTGCGAGCACTACAATTAAATTGAGTACAGTAACATCTTTTGTCTTAAAAATAACACATACGCCCTAGGTTCATGTGCTCTATGTTCACATACACAACGGTCACTTCTCTTTGTAACAGAAAGGTCCAAAAGGTTTTTACTCAACTCTAATGTATTCAGTTTTAGTTATGTGGGTAATCAGTCCAGCAGAGCTGAAGAAGTTATGGTAGAAACAATATTTCTCAGCTCAAAGAGTTTCACATGATTTTTTTCCCTTTTGTCTTGTGACTATAGTCATTTAGTGATTTATGTAACTCATGGTTTTCATCCATCAGAGTTAAATTTCATATACCACAGTTTCTGAATATGTTTGATCCTGTCACTGGATATTCTTTTTCTAATCAAAGAACCCAGTCAAAAATATAATAAATCATTTTAATGACTTCATAACAATAGTTAAAATTGTAAGACACTACACAAACGGAAATAATCTTTGTAAATAATCTGTGTTAAATTTGTTTCCTTTTTTATTTTTCTTAAATTGATCATATGGGGACCTTTATAAGTACTCTGTATTGGTATTTTGGGTTTTAAGATATGACTTCTCCAAATAATATGACAATGAATCAAGTTAGAGAATGACTTAAAATCTAAAAGTTTTGTAAGGCCATAAATAAAAGATGACTCCTTTTCCCCCCATGGAATAGTTTTTGGAAGACTAAGTTCACAAAATTCACCTTAAATTTGGACATGTATTAATTCACCTTTTAGGTAGATTAATCCACATTTTCAGTAGACATTTGGTAGCTATGATTTTTTTTTTTTTGGTAGCTACGATTATTATATAAACTTTAACCTAAATTATCCAGCATAACTGATATAACTGAAACTTAAAGTGGTAGAATTACTGTTAAAATGATACATAATATTTAATTTGCATTAAAGACTTCTTTGTTTTATTTTTGACACAGGATCTCACTGTGTAGTCCAGGCTGGCCTTGAAATCACTATGTAGCCCAGGCTGGTCTCAAATTCAACGGTGCTTTTCCTCCTTCAGCCTCCCAAGTGCTGAGATTACAGGTGTGTACCACCACGTCCAGTGCATTAAAGACTTTTAACAGCTACACAGTATTCTATGCATGGAAATCTTTTTTATTGCCCTTGTTTTGGTTATGGTGATGGTGCTGCCATAGAAGTTTCTTGATTTTGGAGGGAAAACATGAATTTCACAGTCTAAATTCTAGAATGTAAACCTACAGTAGAATTGTATTACTTAAAATTCACCACATAAAACATTTGGATGGACTACTGTTTAGTACTGATTTGACCTATATTGTATAAGTAATATTTATATGTAGGTGACATTGATTGCTTATATGAAATGAATAGAGCTAACACTTGCAAATATTTAATTCTTTGGCTTGTATCTCAGGTATTACTACACTTAGTGCTAACTATAGAGTTGTTGGTAGCTTAACCTCAAATACTAAGTTGCTAACTTTCAAATTTATGAGTTTTTCTCAAGGCTTTGAAATTATGCAAAGGAACAGTAAAATAGTAAGTGAGGCCTATCAGTAATTTTCATGCAAAACAACCAAAGGGAGAGTATTCGGGGAATGTTTTTTCCCCAAATAATACTGCTTCATTTCATAGAAATTTTGTTATGCTTCCCTCCCCTTATAATGGGTTTCTGTCATTATAGAGAGCCACAGTTTATGAATTTATGAGAAATTATTCAGATGGATTATGGAGAAAAATGTTGAGACTTAGTTTTTAAATGAGAAACTTAGTATGAAGTACGATTTAAAAAAAAACCTTGGGAGATAAACTAAGGTTGAAACTAAATCATTGTTTCATTCTTCACACTTACACTTTCTTACTCCTCTCATTGGCTGAGTTCCGAATGGGATGGGGGCAATGCCATTTCCCCATTTCCTTCACAGCAGTAAGGTTGGGAATGTTCAACTGTTAATGGAATCACCTATGTTTAGACAAAAGTGAGGGTTTTCTGGTGGTTGGTAGAGAAAATTTAGGATATTAGAGTGTGCTGGCCACTTCTTGTGACCTTTAGAAAATCCTGTTCGAGAAAGAGATACAAGGGAAAGCAGGAAGTGTACTGATCAGCTGAGAAGCTTGCCTGATGACGGCGGTACAACATGACTGAGAGGTACTATTCTCCCTATTTACTTACAAACGCATTTCTTTCCCCAAACTCAAATTATACAACAGTGGAAACTCAATGTCAGTCGTACCTTTATTAACCACACCACAGAAATAAAATCACCTAGTCTCTAGTTCTTTCTAAACCTTTATGTGGTGATTTATTTTTTACAACAGTGTATATTAAATTTTAGCCTACTGACTGATTCCTAAAATATACTTTAAATAATAATTTAAATGGTTACAGACTTTATCTCTGGCTTTTTCAAGGCTGTATTCTTAATTCCTAAAATGGGATTTACATGTAATATGCATTCAATGATATTTGTTGAATGATTAAATCTATTGTTTTTATGTAAGATTTTTCATCAGTGTATTAGAGTTAAGGATTTCTAATTTTAAAAAAGCATAGATTTTATTCTAACTGAAGTTTTTAAGTGCATGGCTCAGAAGTATCTAAATAATGATTGCATAATAAAGATGCAACAGCAAACACAAACACTGAAACGACACCCAGGATTTGGAGACAGATTTATTTTATGCTGACAGGCACGGATTGGGATCACTCTCAAAATATCAGGCCCTTATTTCTTGTGGTCTAAAGCTTATATGGGATAAGCAAGCAGGAAATAGGCAGAATGGCTTGCCAATTTGGATGGTTTATACAATCGCAGTGACCAGCTATGCATCAGAGTGACCAGCCATTTCTAAGAGATAGAAGCAACTGGATTTGGAACAGGAACTATTCCCTGGGAAACTAAGAAACTGAAATATACTGGCTGGGGAGGCAGGTGTTTTCTATTACAAACAAAATATAAAAATCATAAGCTTTAAAAGTATTTTAATGTGGAAGACTTTTTTACTTCAGTTTGAGATTTATAATCTTAAAATGTAATCATTGAAAATATGAATATATTTGATAGTAAGTGCTATGAAGACATTTACATTACGTAGTAAGTATCCCTCCAAGACTTTGAAGAAATAATTATTTCATTTACAAATGTCACTCTGAACTTGTTAGCCTTTTTAGTAATTACTTTATTTTATGTCAGGAATCCTTAATCAGTAGAGCTAATCAAAATAAGAGCACCTCAGATGATTATAAAAATACATAGGAACCTAAAAAATCTACATATAGTCTTACTTGAATTTCAGTTTGAAGCTTTAACAGAAAAACAAAAAAAAACCCTCTCGCTGGTCGTGATGTTTGCTCCATATTGTGAGCCCGTGGTTTAAATGATTATTAGGAAGGGCAAAAGTGTAAGTACCTCTGAGAGAAGTGCGTTTCTGTGATTTCCTTCTGAGCGGTCCGAGGTCAGATGCAGTACAAGAAAGTGAAACGCTTCAGCAGCCCATCATGACACATCAACCTCGGCTGGGTGAGCAAACAGGCAAGCACCACTCTGGGGCTTCAGGAAAGCACTTTTTTTTTGCTTGTAAACAAGAAAGTAGGTTTTGTCCAACTGGGATTATTTACCTGTCTTTCTATTCTTCCATCCTTGCTCTAGAGATGACCACTACCTCAACTGACTTCAATCAGCTTTTGCTGCTGGAGTCGTACATGGTGGAGGAACCCTGTGAGGTGTCTTTGTTGCCATCTCTTACATTTTGCCTTAATGTTCATTTGCATAGAAAATGAAATTTAAAATCCAGGTTTTCACAGTTTCTTTTTTCCTTCTATAGTATCAATGTAAAATGTATTCTTATAGGAGCAATGCCACATCTCAAATATTAATTTGACTTTATGATCAAAGTCAGTTCTTCCTAGTAATTGGATTGAGCAAGTTCAGAATGTAGAAGAAGAAAAAAGCAATGAAATGAAATTGCCAGACTTTAAGGGGATTCCACTATTGTAAAGTTAGAGGGAAAGGTGCTACGGCTATGGACCCAGCTATTCTGTTTTCAGTAAATTCGCCTCTTACTACCTTTGGGATTTGTTCCAGTGCTCCCTAGAATACCAAAATCTTCAAGTGCTCAAGTCCCTTATATGAAATAGCACAGTATGTGTATAAGACTGATCTACATCCTCCTGTATACTTTATCTCTAGGTTATCTCTAGATTACTTATGTAGGCACCTAATACAATGTAAATGCTATGCAAGTACATTATGTTATACTGGTATTGCTTAGGGAATGACAAGGACAAAAGTCGGTACATGTTCTAGTACAGAAGCAAAATTTTTTCTAACATTCATTTAATCTACAGATGTGGACCCCATGAAGACAGAGGAGAACTATATATGTTCTAGTTTCATAAATACTAAACATAAGCTTTTCTTTGCATAGTTAGACAAATTGGTAAAGTAGTTACAACTACATATTTACAATGCCTGTGTACCCTTTATCTCAGGCATATTGTTATGGTTTGTGTCTGGATATCCCCCCGAAGCCTTATGCAGTCATGGGGCAGGCTTTTAGAGTTTATGATTGATCCATGATCCAATGCTGAGATTATGGGTGTGAGTGCTTCTACTGCCCTGGGGTGGTTAGTTTGCATATGTAAGGGAGAGGAAGAGGCTGCTTGCCTCCATTCCTCCTTTTGCTCTTGTTGCTTTTGCTGTGTTCTGCGGCCATGAACTGTTGCCCTCTGCCATGTGCCTTGGAGCCAGCCAAGTATGGACTGAAACCTCCACAAACTGTAAGCTAAATAAACCTTTCCCTCCTTAATTCTGGGTGTCAGGTATTTTGTCGCAGCAACAAGAGAAAAGTAACCCAAGACACCCATATTTCTATCTCCTGGAGTCATTAATCACTTTTGGAACTTTTATGTGGCTTTGAAGAGTTTCAGAATAAATGTGGAGGAAAATTAAATACAATAAGCAATGTTATTTTTTCATATTTTGATGTATGTACTCATATCTATTTTAATATCAAATGTGATTAAAATATACATATGAATACACTGGATAAAATATACTTTGGTGGAATTTTGCATGGATTTGTAAAGTTTCCATACTCAACCTAGATACAAAGGACTTTATGTGAGATGAAAAGCTTGATATCAAAGATGCACATCAAAGATTTGAGCAACATTGGCTCATGAAGACTTTACAAAAGGTTTTGCAGTTAACATGAATGAATAAATTACACTTGGAACTCATGAGCATAGATTGAAACTTCATCCCTTTTCTGTTGTTTTCAGGAAAGTATCTAAATAATGTCTAACTACTCCTGCTTAGTATATATCAGAATATCATTACTCTTAACACAAAGTCCCAGTTTAATTCATAAATCAACATTTTTTGAAGCGTACCCTGACTTCTGCAGGCATTAATTTCTCCCTTTACCTAGATGTCAAAGTACATTGTATAAACTTAAGTTTGGTTGCAGAATTACACTCAATCCTTACAGCCAAAAGAGAGGAAAGCCTGACTACTACTCTAGCTGGCAGCAGACCTTGGCATCATCCACGTGGCCCTGGTTTTAGGTGTGTGCAGAATGCAAGAGTTACAGGGTTAAAAAGGTTTCCACCCCGATTTCAGAAGGCCTGGGAGGCCAGGCAGTGTGCCCCTGAGAGGGCAGTGTGTGAGGCTATAAAAGATAAGTCACAGGTGCAGTAGAGACCCCAGATGTTTGGAAAAGGCAGGGACATGGATCATCTAAGGAAAAACACAAGGAGGAAATAAAGCATGCCTAAGAGAGAAGCCATGAGATCTGTAATCATTAGAAGTGTCATAACAGTAGAGTCACTCAAGCCCTTTGGAGCTCACAGTTTGCCACAGATTGTGTTAGACTGTACACCTGGAACTGCAGGCCTTAATGTTTGTCCTACTGGATTTTAGACCTTGCTTTGGTCTCAATCCTTTGTATCCCCCTGTTTGTAACTTTTAGAATGAAAATGTTTATCTTATGCCATTGAATGTTGGAAGTCTTTAACTTTGATTTCATTTGTATAGGAGGACTCTTGGGATTTGGACTTCTCAGCAATGCTGAAACTGTTTGGACTTTGGCAACTCTTGAAGATGGACTAAATGCCTTTTGCATAAAGTGATGTGCTTGAGTGGGGGGGGGACAGGGACAGAATGTTACAGTTCTAATGTAATATAATGTTGATAGACTTAACACTGCATCTCAAGGACTGTTAAACCTGTGTTATAATGTTCCAGTTGTGAAATGTTAAGAATAGGCATGTCTTTGTATCTCCAGTTGAAGAAATGTGTCTGGTTGCCAAATTGACAAAGGGTGGAATGTAATGGTTGATACACTGTGTCAGTTTGAGAAGTTTACCTGAATGGCTCAGCAGGGAGCCAAGGTCCTCACTTTGTAAACATCATTATCTTGTGCAAGAGGAGGACAGGGAGATGGTGTGAATGCTACACCCATCCTAGCAAGTGGTAGCCTGCTTGCAATATAAGGGAGGAAAAGAGGCTTGCTCTTCCCTCCTATTTCTCTTGCTGCTTTTGCTGTCTTCTTCTACCTTGAACTGTTGCTCCTGTGCCATGCAACCCGGCTTGGGGCCAGCTGATTATGACAAAATAATGGACTAAAACCTCCACAAACTGTGAGCTAAATAAACATTTCCTTCCTTAATTTGGGGTGTCAGGTATTTTGTCTCAGCTACTAGAGAAAAGGAACCGAGACAGACATGTAAGTGTAAATATCACATTTTCTCTCTGGTGTGAGAAACTGAAAGTGTAAACAAGAATGAAGAAGTATAATAGATATTGTGAAATAGGAAGAAATTTTTCAAAAGGAAGGAACTGGCAAGGGGAGAAAAAAATGGGGGAAAAAGCATAAAATTTAAATAAAGCTTTGTAAATGAGGGGAAGAGGGGTTGAAGGGAAGTAAGGGGAATGGGAAACAAAGAGGAACTAAGATACAGTAATCATATACAGGTACAAGTTCTGTACAACGATTGAGAACATTATGTATATCTAAATTATACCAGTAAACTTAATAAAAATAAAATAAAATAAAATTGTATTGCCTGGACTCAATGTTCAATAATAATTTGAGTGAAATAATGACTGACTTAATCAATGACAGGATGAGATAGAATTTTTAATAAATTTAAACAGAATAAATGCACTATCACACATTCTCCACCAAAATAATATAGAGGCTACCATCTTCACTGGTAGCTGCTTAAGAGCAATTGCACACATATATGGACAAAAGTATCGTATTTTTCCATATGTCTCTTATAACAAGGCAACGTTTCCACTACACACGTCAATGAAAACAGAAAACAGGAAATTGTCATATGTGTGCAAGGCAGCCAAGTAATTAAGTATAGTGCATCTTTGAAGCAAAACTACTGTCAGATCTGTAATACACACACAGGGATTTCCTACAGGACTTTAAATTTACACACTGGTGGGAGTGTGACTTTTATTTTGGAAGTCTAAGCTTTTGAGTCTTTATATTGTAGATAATAGTCTTCTGTTTGAGGAAGAGCAAGCAAAATTTTTTCCTGTTCTGCAGATTGTGTCTTTATGCAGTTGATACTTCCTTTACTGTGAAGAAGCTTTTTAATTTGCAATATCATTTGTTGATGCTGTACATTATTTCTTGTGCATTATTTCTTCTGTTCAAAAAGTCCTTGCTGAGGCCTGTCTTCGCTAGTTTTACCTGTTTTATCTTTCAGCAGACCTTTAAGTTCTTTATATTTTGATTTTAATATCTAGGTCTTTGGTCCATTTTTTATTTTATTTTAGTACAGAGTGAGAGATATGAGTCTAGTTTAATCTTCTGAATGTATATAACCAGTTTTCCCAACACCATGTGAAAAACAGGCCATTTTTCTTATAGCATATGATTTTGTGTCCTTTGTGAAAATTAGGTGACTGAATGTGCCCAAGTTGTTTCTGCATCCTCTATTCTGTTCGATTGAACCATAAGTCTATTTAGTAATACAGACATTCATATGTCTGTTTGTAACATGCTGTTTTTATCACTGTAGTTCTATAATATTACTTGAAATCTGGAATAGTGATGCCCCCTGTTTGCTTTTGATGGCTAGGACTGCTTTTTTCTATTCTGGGTTTCTTCTGATTCTATATGAATTTGAGGACATTTTTTTAGCTGTGTGAAAAATGATGTTGATATTTTGATTTGGATTGAATCAACCCTATGTATTAATTTTGGTAGTATGGCCATTTTGATAAATTAGCTCTGCCTGTTCAGAAACTAGGGATATCTTCTCATTTTCTTATGTTCGCTTCAATCTCCTTTTTTCAGAAGTTTCTAGTTTCAACGCTAGACTCCTTTCACTTCCTTGATTAGGCTAATTTTTAAATATTTGATTTCTAAAGCTTTTTTTTTGAATTATACTATTTTCCTTACTTCTTTTTTAGTGGGTTCAGTATTAGTGGACAGAAACCCTGTTGATTTTTGTGTCTTGCTACATTGCTGGATTTAGTAGTTTTAGGAGGCTTTTGGTAACATTTTTTTGGATCTTATATTCAAAGAATCATGTCATCTGTGAATAAGAATAGTGACTTCTTACTTTCCTATATGTAATCCTTTTTATATCTTTCTTTGTCTGGTTGCTCTAAGTTTCACATACTTTATTGTATAGAAAATGAAGATAGTGAACATCTTTGTCTTGTTCCTGCTTTTAGAAGAGAAGTTTTCATCTTTTTCTCTGTTTAATGTGATGCTGGCAGTAGGTTTGTCATAAAAGACCTATCAGATTGAGATAGGTTCTACTATATCAATTTTCTTAACTTTTTTTGTCATAAAAGATGTTATATTTTATCAAAGGCTTTGTCTGCATCTATTGAGATGGTCATGTGATTTTTGTTGCTTCTGCTTATGAGATATATTACATTTGTTTATTTGCTTATATTTATCATTCTTGAATCCCTAGGATGATGCCTATTTGACATGACATATAATCTTTTTGATAATTTATTGCATTCTTGTTAACATCTTGCTGAGGATTTTTGTTTCTATGTTCATTAAAGTAATTGGCCTGGTTGGCTTGAGGTTTTTTTGTTTGTTTGTTTTGCTTTTTGGTGTTTTATTGGTTAAGTCCTTGTTGGGTTTCAGAATCAAAGTAATGCTAACTTCAAGGAATGAGCTTGGCAGTACTCCTGTTATGGCTTGTATCTAAATATCCTCTCAAGGTCCTCAGGCACTCATGGATGAGCCTTTTGAAAGCTCCCTACATTGAGGTATGTGATAGTGGGATTAATGGTGTGTGGTACTCAATCAGTCCACTGCTTGATTTAGCATAATTCTGGGTATGGACAATGGGAAAGCCTACCATGGGTATGGGTGGCAACACCCAAAAGGCAGTTAGCCTGGATGGGGTAAAAGGGACAGAGAGACTTCTTTTTCTGCTTGCTGCTTCACTGCCACCTGTCTTCCTGCCATGGACTGATCCTCCTCTGTGATGCCCCTCTGTCATGCCATGCTACTTTACAGCCAGCCAACTATGAACTGAAACGTCTACAAAGTATGAGCTGAGGTAAATCTTTCTTCCTTTAACTTTGAGTGTTGGGTATTTTGTCTGAGCAAAAAAAAATGCGTATGACAACTCCTTGCCTTTCAACATTCTTAAAGAGTTTGAGGAGTGTTTAACGTTAGATTTTCCCTGAGGTTGTTGTAGAATTCAGCAGTAAATCCACTAAGTCTTGGATTTTCTTTGTTGGTAGGCTTTTTAAAACTGCCTATTATTGGAATTTGGGATTTTAAAATTTTGTTTAATTTTTGATAATTCATATGTATGTTATAATCTGCCTATTTCATCTAGATTTCCCAAGGTATTGGAGTATATGTTTTCAAAGTAGTTACTAATAATCTGTATTTTCCTGGTATCCAATATGGTTTCACATGTTTTATTTCCACTTGCTTTGATAAGAGTCTTTTTAAAATTGTCTAATTTTGTGTATATTGTTTAGGCTTTTCATGAACCAGCTTTTCAACTCATTGATTTTTAAATTTTTTTGTCTCAGTTTAATTTCCACTGTAATCTTTACAATTCCATTCCTTTTACTAGCTTTGTATCTAGATTGTCTTGTTTTCCTAGGACTTTGAGATGCATAATTAAGTTGTATATTTGGGTTCATTCTGATTTTCTGATGTGACATTCTCAGCTATAAACTTCCCTGTAAGGGATCCTTTCATGGTGTCCCTAAGATTCTGATATGTTCTATTAGTATTATCATTTGATTCCACAGAGTGTTTAATTTGTTCCTTGATTTCTTCTGAGACCTACTGATTATTCAAGAATGTGCTTTTAATCTCTGTGTGTTAGCATAATTTCTCTGGTTTCGTTTGCCATTGATTTCTAGTTTCATAGCACTATAACTGATAATATGCATGAGATAATATGATTCTTTTGTATTTATTCAAGCATACTTTAGATGCTAATATTTGCTGTATTATGGAAAAAGTTACATATGCTTCTGAGGAGAATATGTATTCTGTTGTTGAGTGGAACACTGTAGAAATCTATTAAGTCCATTGTGTTCAAAGATGTGATTCAATTTTGTAATTTCTTTGTTGTTTTTTTGTTGTTGGCTATTTGACCTATTTGTGGTAGTAGGGTGTTTAAGTCCCCTACTGTGATTGTGTTGATGTTTATCAACATCAACATTTGAGCAAAATTTATATCCCTTCTTTCTATTTCTTTTATTTTGCTCTTTATATTTTGGGAAACCATGTGATAGTTAAACTTGTGTGTCTAATTCATTTCATTTACTATTATGGTGTCAAGGTACATTTATTTTCCTACAAATGAATCATCTTGTCTTTTTTATGGCAAGGTAGTTCTTCATTATCTATAAATACCACATTTTCCTAATTCATTTTTTTATTTAAGAAGAGAAGCCACATCATTTATATCAACTGTAACAGATCTCATCATTTATTTCTCATGTACATTAAGATTGTTTTAAAATTTCACCCTTTTATCATTGACCCTGTTAGACTATAATATACTTTTAATTACTGATAGAGTGGAATATGGTAGATGGAGGGAAGAAAAAAGGAAGAGAAAAAGGAAGGATGCAATCAGAGAGAAGAAAAAGGAAATGACAATAATTTGGGGAAAGAGAAGGCTGGATCCTGCTAATATGCTAGTATTTAGCTTGTTTTGATCCACTATACAGTTCTGATAAGAGTTGCCCTGTCTTGTCTATCAAAATGACAATTTATATTAAAGCACTACTTAATTCTTATTGTCTTTTTCACATTTACAGACACATCACAGGGCTCTAGTTGAGCATGATTTGTTTTGTCTTATAGCTAACAGAGTCTCTGTGACTCTTCCTCCAGGTCTCCTTCTTTGCCCGCTGCAAAGACATCACATTCCCATGTGCAATCTCTGTGGCATCTAGAGCTCTTGGGCACTCAGGAGTTCCCCTGTTGGCATTAAACAGTGGGTAGTGGGCACACTGTCAGGATTACACAATATTCCCCAGTGTTTTGGAAGTCAATAGTAGAGTGCCTTGTCTGACCAGGCACTGTGTATGTCTGGTTACAGCCCAAGGCTCCCTACCGGTGAGTTCTGTAGCACCTATGGCTCCCCGATATTGCTCTGTAGACTCAGTGGCTCTCCACTGGGGGTCAGTAGGCTTCCCTGCCAGAAACAATTGTGGGCATTGGACAGAATGTCAAGCTGACCTCAAGCTTTCAGTGTTTATGAAAATAATAGAGAAGTGCCTAGACTGTGGTGGTGCTGCTACATCTTTCTCACCCTGGTATTGCTGGTTACAGTCTGCAGCTTTCCACCTACAAGCTCGGTGTTGCCTAGGGCTCAAAGGGCTCAGCGCTCTCTGCTGGAGTTGGGAGTTTCCTTTGCTGACACAGAATTGTGGGTGGTGGACTAGATATCACAGGGACTTAGTCTCCTTGGTCTTTGGGTAGTTGCCGGAGGGAAGGATTGCCTATATTAGTGCCACTAGTGCTCCTTTTCTTCCCCCACTTTTCCCTGGCTGCACTCCATGGCTCTCTGAGGCCCTATGTGCAAAGATCTCCCAAACTGGGTTCCCTCTTCCGTGGGGGAGGGGCAGTATGTAAGGAGCCTATCCCAGAAGTCCGGCAACTGCAGTCCTGCATTCCTTTCTCAACCATCCTGGTATTATACTCAGTGTAGTGGATCTCTTCTTCAGGTTGATTCTCTGCATTTGGCTGTTTGCCTCCCCCATTGCAGAATACCTGCTTGCTTCCCTCATTTCAGAAGACCTTATCCAGCAGCTCTCCAAGCTTCTCTCATGCACCTCCATATCTGGTTGGCCATAACCACTGTAATGTTTTTACAAGCCTGCTTTTCTGTTGGATGACACTCAGCAGCAACGTTCACCATTTTTATCACCTCCTGTAAAGATACTCATGAAAGAGGCTTCCACAACTGCTTCAGAAAATGGCAAGAAGGATGGGATAACTGTGTGCAAAGTGAAAGAGAGTATCTCAAGGGGGAGTCAATGGCATTTTAAAACTATCATACATATTATTTTATTTAAGCAATTACTATATATTTCAATCACACTTGATATATATAAATATATTCATTCACATATAATAAGTATATATATATATTGTGTGTGTATATATATATATATATATATATATATATCTCAAAACTAAAGAACAAGTGCTGATTGCTGTTATAATCTTTCTCGTTTTCTACTTCACTGTCATGGTGTTGTAGCTGGAACGTATAATTACTTTTTTTTACTTCCCCAGTCACAAACCTTTCCTAATCGGGTGATGAAAATTTTTCCTGAAAGGTTCTCCTTTAATTATATTGTGTTGTTTTCCATTAACTATACTCAGAATATTTGAGTGCTCAGAGGAAACTTAGGGACGTCTTATATTCCAGACACATGCTTCATCTCTGGTTCAGGAAGACACTGATTTCCTTTTAATAGTTTGTCAATAAAGCAACCCTCTTTTTGTTGACTCAGCGGCATGGGGAGCCTCAAATGGCCAGGTATGCCATAGGGAAGGATTGCTCTCCTTAGAATCACACTTCTCCACAAACACAGCCTAAGCTTGTAGGTATAAGAAGGAAGAATTTTGTTCATGGATTACAAGAGATAGTAATAAAAAGTGACTTTTGCTCAATTGCATCCCTTGATTCTTGGATTCAGAAATCTTTACTGTAAAAGAAACAGCACTTCACATTGTATCCTGATATGCCTTGTCCTAGCGCATTTTGTCCAAAACTCACAAGTTTTTTTCCACCCAGCCTTACAGGTCCTTGTTTAGCCTAAGGATATAACTGTGTCTTCAGAATGCCATTACTCTGGTCTGTCAAGCCAGTTGCTTTAGGGTGTGAGAGGACATGGTAAGGTTAATAAATTGCATGGCAGGCCAACTGCTATATTTCATCTGAGGTGAAATGAGTATATGGTCAGAAATGGAGCTTGATGAAGCATTCCATAAATCTGCAATAATAGTTTGGGCAGAAGCATTGTAGGCAGAAAAGGTGATACTACATTCAAAATCTCCATAACAATGCTTTTCCTTAAGTGTAACTCTTTCTGTGATAGAAATGTTTCAATATAAACACCCTCATTCAGCACACTAGCTGATTGCCCCAAAGAATTCTGTCATATTGAAGACATATTTTTAGTCTTTTCTATGAACTGGTGGAAATCATGTCAGTAGCTACAACTGGAACGGGCCTTAGCAAAGGAAAAGTCCATGACTAAATGCATAACTCCATACCTATCACCTATTGTTCTGGTTCATAAGAGTACAGAGACACTGTTATACCAGAATGGATTCTATTATCTACCGGACTGTTATCATGCTTCTGGAAATCATCCTTTGCTTAGCATTCTAAGGCAAAATCTTCTCATTTTGGGAATATTGGAGAGTTTTGATCTCTTTCCTCTTCTCTGGGCCTCTTTGTCACAGTTTTTCAGTAATTTCCCTTCCTTGTGATGAATATCCTATTACAAAGTGTTCTTAATTCACATCTGGGATGATTCCAGGTAATATGAACAATATAAAGCACTTCCTGGATTTCTCTCACTGAGGGTTTTCCTTTCATCATTCTCCTCAGGAACATGCCGGAGTGGGCAGTGGTGCTGCAGCTGCCTCCTTTTCAGTGATACCTATATAGTGTACATAATCACTCGTAGATCTCACTCAAGTTCTTTCTCTGCTGGATAACTTATCATCAAGTTTTCATGCTGAGGGAGAAGGTAATGCAGCAGAAGTAGAGGTCTGAAGCATCTAAGGCTCTTTCTTATGCCGTTTTCTTATTCGCTCAAGGCCTATTCAAGCCCCATCCCATACACACTACTTCCTTTCAAGGACAAAGTGTTAGTGCATCTGTCGAAATTTATGGCCTTCTGGATCAACCATCACCTAGTTAAGGATTAAAAAGGTCAGTTCACATGGCAAGTTGGTAGGCCCAGTTCAAGGAGTCAGTACAATTTCCTAGGAGAAGGTGGGGACTGTTTCTCAGAAGATGAAATATTATAGATGATGATATAGCCTTGTTCAAAAATCCTAAGAGTTTGCACTATCATTCAATGATTAACTTGCCAAAAATTCTAAAGAATATCTCTATCAGCCACTTAGGAAAACACTATCACATCTGCCAGATCATGCTGCAATAGTAGCCTATGTTACTTTCAGACCTTCTTTTGATATAAGACCCACTCAAAGCTGGCAAGTGTGGGTGTCTCTAGGTACACAGGTTGCAGTAATGTTCATAAATGAGATGATGTGGGGAGTGGCTGAGCGGGAGATCGAACACATGTGTGCGGCTAGAGCAAGGCCAGCCCAGAGAATATGGAGAGCTTGAAGTGAGCCAGGTGATCAAGCTGTAACAGCTCGGAGAAGACAGGGCACCTGAGGCAAGCCAGTAAACAAATTGTTAGGGAGAGGGCTTTCACATGACATCAGCCTGCCAAGTGTGTAAATAAATGCACTGTAGTCATTGGGCAATTCCTTTTCTACCACCAGGAGAGGGGCCTCAACCTGATATCAGCTTTCTGCATTCTGACTCTTGTCTTTGTTTCTTCATTCTCCACTGTCCTCCCCTCAGGAAATTCAACAGCTGTCCCCGACATGGCATTTTGGGCCTGAACAGGGACCTGGGGTATGAGGAAACTCATCATATAGCAGGTGTGAGGACACTTCTAGCTGTGCACACAAAAGAGAGAGAGGTGTACTGATATCATCAATATTGACCCGATCACCAGGTATAAACATGGGGCAAACAGGTTCCCAAGAACAACAAATGTATATAGAAATGCTTGCTATATTACTGATTCCATTATTTACCTTTTCTTAGTAGACTTTGGTCAGAGTGTGCCTTGATGATTGCATGCTTGTTGAGATGACCACAGAGGATTTAGCTTGGAGCACTATCTTAGAATTAAGCTTTGAGCAAAAAAAAAGGATAGTAGAGCAACCACACCCTACCTAGAGATTGAGAGCTTGAACCCTCTAGATTTCCTCAATCATACAAGGAGTTGTAGGGGATAAAAAAGACCTTTCACTCTCTACATGAGTGTTTCACTGAGACTTCCGTTTCACAGCCACCCAAAATAAAATCCAAAATAAAATCGATAGCCTTAACTGTGCCGTAAGTGGTTCCTTCCACTTTGTCAGTTAAGAAAAATTTTGCTGAGTCACAGACTGAGACTTCCACCATTCATAGAATACAGTCATCTTTTCTCTCTCCCTTGAAATTGGCGCTAAAGGAAGGCAGGGTGTTTGGGAGTTTTCAACATGTATACCCTGTTGTTGAAGCCCCAAATCTCAATAATCCAGGACAAGTTATGCGTCTTCATTAAGTTGTACCCTTTAAGACATTAAAAGAACTAAAACAAGCAACTGCTATCTATGCCCCACAGCCCCTTCTACCTTGGGTTTAGTAGAGCTTTAGGGTAATAAATTATGGCCTGTAATGACTAGAAAGAAGTGGCTAAAGCATATTTATGTTCAGGGATTATTTCTTGCGGAAGGGAAAGTTTTTTCAATCATGCATGGATCAAACTGCTTGCAATGCCACTCACAGTGTGGTCATTACAAAGGCCATGTTAACTAGAGAAGGTGCCTTTGCTGCCACAAATAATCAACTTCTATAAGAATTCAAGTACTGGAACATCCATGGGTGGTAGGAAATAGCTGTTCTACTTTGTATTTTGAGGTGCTTGATTTTCAGATTAAATTATAATATTAAGCTCACTGCTCCCATTACAATGTAATGTCATTAACTTTCTCTTCTGCATGTTCAAAAACTAAGATTTGGTGACCAAAAACTAGAAATACTGATTGATTTGGGGGGAAGCTAATATTTTGACTCCAGCCTTCTGAAGTCAGTGAGGACCAAGAACATAAGAGACCCTTTTAAATGACATCCAACAACTGGTGAGTTATTCGTCCTCCTGACCAAGGAAATTGTTGAACCACATAGGTAAGAGATCAATGGTGTATAGTGTGCGTAAGGAGAGTCACCAGGAGAGAAACATCTCCCAAGCTTTCACAGAAAGCAATTTGGTCAAGCAATGGCCATGACTTATCCAGAGGCCTGACACTGTCAGGAGAACTGAGAGGTGCTATACATGGTTCCAAGGTAAATCTTGAAGAGATTTAACTGACCTTGATAGATAGCAAGTAACTAATTTTAATTAACACAGGCCTCACTTTAACTTGGTCTTGAACAACCATCAGAAAAGTATAACTGCCAGATGTATAAAACAATGCCATGGTAGTATGCTAGACATAAAAGAGGCTCAAATCACTGACACCTTTTAACAATTTCCAGTTACACTGGTAGTTGACTAATGTTATGTGTTAATAGGCTATATATGGTTAAATTGCTAAATGCAGGGATGTGAAATACTTGGCCTGAGAATCTTCAGTCTAAGTGAGTAAATTCATTTAGAATGGAAAGTGTTTAAGAAGAAGAAGGCCTTCACAGGAAAAATCTTGTCTGAGGACACCTGGGGAAGAATGTAGAGGAAAAACCTTTCACAAAAAGAAGGCCTTTGGCAGAGTCCTCCAAACACAGCTCTTCCAGCTCCCACTGACCACTCACTCATTGCCTACAACTACAAAACAGAAAAGGGGGAGATATGGGGAAGAGCTGAGCTGGAGATTGATCACAATTGTGGAGTTAGAGCAAGGCCAGCCCCTAGAACACAGAGTACCTGAGGCAAGCCAAGTGAACAAGTTGTTCCAGCCCTGAGAACATGGGCACTGGAGGTGAGCCAGGTAAACAAATTGTTAGAGAGAAGGGTTTCACCTGACATCAACCTGTCAAGCATACAAATAAATGCACTGCACCATTGGGCAGTTTCTTTTCTCCCACAAGGAGAGGAAGCTTCACCTGACTTCACTTTCTGCATTCTGAGTCATTCTTGTTTCTTCATCTTCCACTGTCCTCCCCCTGGGAAATTCAAGAGCTACCCTGGATATGGCAAAGTATATATTGACTCTGCCATCCAAAGAAATTCATTAAATACTGGTTCAAATTTCTTAATATCAGAGGCCACAGTTTAATCTTCATATTAGGAGCTGTAACTACATGCTCCAGACCACTGGACCATTTCATCAAGATGAAGGCCTTCTAAATTTTCATGGGTTTTATTTCCTACCTTCAGACACAAGGTGTTTAAGGTAGTTACTATTTCTTCTCACAAGTCAATCTGTGTTATGGACAATGTCCTTCTCCCTTATTTGTTGTTATCTAAATCCCCAGTACCTCATAATATGATTATATTTGAAGGTCAGTCCTTTAAATAGATAGTAAATTTTAAATAAAGTCATCAAAATGGGACTAGCCCAGTATGACCAGTGTCATTGTAGCAGAAGAAATTTGTACACAGATGTTTATAGAGAGAATAATACAGTGTTCTGAAGACGCAGGGAAAATGTGGGATTTACAAGGTAAGAGAGGTTTTACAAGGAACCAACTCTACCAAAATCTTTATCTTATACTTCCAGCCCCAAGCATTGTGAGGAAATAAATTTCTGTTGCTTAAGCCACCCATTCTGTGGACTTTCTTATGGAGGCCCTAGAAACTGATACAATCAGCATAATAGCATCAGTGTTGTGTGACAGTGTGATATCCTGACAAGAAAAAGATTTTCCTGGGCTAGATTGTAGTAGAGGAATGGCAAACTGATAAATTCCTGAAGGAAGACAATGAAAAAATATTGCTGGTTTTGTCAGTCTAAAGCAAATAATTGTTTACAGTTTTTAGTAACAGGTATAAAACATTACTCTTAACTCTTTATTTTAATATAAATATTTATTAATATTTATCCTTGTGCTTCCAAGAGGTCCTGAGGCCAAATGGATTAATTTAAAATAAATAAATCATTATTTATTTTACATTAAACAATTTCAGGGTTGCTTTATGCCCAGATTCTTATCCCTGTGGCAACACAATGGAAGTGTGATGTCATCTTTCATATATGGGACTTGTATTATGGGCAAGAAATTTGCAAAATGAATATAGGTGCTTATACCTGCTGTCCAGCTCCTTCCTAAAGGGAGGAGAAAATTTATACTCCTTCAGTAGTTATCCAGATCTCTTATTCTAACACTCTGGATCTCTTATTCTAACACTCTGGAGTGTAGGTACATCTCTCCAGAGGAAAGACATTCCCTTCTGTCCAGTTCTACAGCTCAGTGATATCTTAAAGTTCACAGACCGCAACAACCCTTAAAATGAAGACAAACACCTCCAGCAAGTAAAGCTCTCTGACAAACGATACACGTGTTTAAAAATTATCTCCTATGGTTTGCTTTTTTTTCCCCCAGGTCCCAAGTTTCAGTAAAATTTACACAGAAAGCCTCCCCATTAAAACATAGCATTGAAATACTTTCTGTAATGCACCACCAGGAGTCAGTAACTCTTTTCTGTAACAGACAAGACAATAAATAATATAGCCTTTAAAGACCACATAGGGATTGTATCCATAGTCTTTATTTGCTTTAACTACTTTATAATGTAAGAACTTTTCTTAACTCAAGGTCTCTTCATAAGCAGGCTACAAGCTAAATTCTCCCTGTAAGCTTTCCTGGCATGAAAATAAAATATACTCACTAGATCATAGCTAAATACTAGATAATATGGGATATGCTACTTTTCTGTAGCAAAGAAACCACATCTAGAACAGGAGATGCAATTGGAGTTACTATTGGAATTTTTAATACTTTGCTTTCACTCTCCAATGTGCTTCTGTTTTCCATGCCGGCAAAATAAGTGAGAAAAATAGAATCACCATCCCTGTATCTTTCAAGTTCTTGGTAGTGGAAATAACCTCCAGAGTTCTTTCAGAAAACTGGTATTGGTTTGGATTTCTATTTTCACTGGAACAGACAGTTTCAGTGGCTTTTTGCTTGTTCCTAGTCATAGCCCTCACTCACTCTAGGGTTAGATAATGTGGAAATTATACAAGATATGCTTAAATTATCCATCCTGGCCCCAGGAAAATACTCATAGGGTAGGTACACTGCGAGATGCTTGAACCAAGACAAGATGAACAGTTCAATCTCAGTAATTTTTCACTTTGGTGACCAAAGAAAGTAGAGTCAGTTTGGAGACAATGTATAAAAATACTTCATATTTAAATATTTTTCTTTACCCCTACCTGTCACCATGACCGATAGCTGTGAAACACCTTGCATGAGGATAAAGAGAGTGATTTACTGGTATATATTATTTTGTTTTGCTGTGTAGCACTGACTCTTTCAATGGGCCCTGCCCTTTTCTTTTGAATGCTACCCTAGGATACTGTTTTTCCTATTTGTTAAAGTCTACTTTTGTGTGTCAATCCTTTTTAATTACTTACTCCTGGAGGAGACAGACAGACGAATCTTCAAAGATGCTAGAAAAATCCTCATGATTGTTTTTTCATGGAGCTTTGACTAAAGATTTGTCTCTTCAACCTCTGTAGAACAGATCTCACAAGATAAATTCATACTAATATTCTAATGTTTCTAAACCACCTCTTTGGACAGCTTTATTGAAATATAATTCATAGGCCATAACATTCATTATTTTTAAGTTTCACAGTGTCATTCTATCAAGGGTGACAGGTCCTGAGAACGAGGTGCCCACAGATGAAAAGGAAAAGAAAGAAAGACAAGAACATAACAGAGGCAAAAGTCTGGGATCAGGGGCCTCAAAGCCTCTCACTGCAGCCCCAGTTGCCAATCTCAGACAACTTCTATGAACCGAGAACCAAGAGTGGACACCAAACGTTTTAATAGTTAAAGCATTATCCTTCTCCAATTCTGCCTCTTATGCTGCCCTTGTGGGCCTCCCACACCCAGCTCCGCACTTACTCAGTTCTGCTGGGTATTATAAGTTGGCCACCAACTATCAATCCACTATGATCACAGTCCTTACTTCCCATTAATTTTTACAATGCATGAAAAGACTAAAAAATAGAAATATCCTGCAATTCAAATACACTCTTATCTTCAGGTGAAAGGTTTCAGTTCATTTTTGCAACAATAAACAAATCATTGTGTGTCCTCAGTGCTTTCTAATGAATGTCCTTCTCCACATCACAGTTCAGTTTTTGATTGTGTGTATGTATCCATTTCATTTGTCACTCTTATCACTATTTTGGAGAGTTTATAACACCCAAAAGAAACCTGAACCTATTAGCAATCTCTTCCCATTCCACTAACCTCATCTGCCACAACATCACCAGCCCTAGACAACCACTTACCTACTTGCTATATGAAGGTTCTAATTTCTTCAAGTCATTGCCAACACTCATTATTTGACTATTAGCCATCTTATGATGTAGTATCTCATTTCTTTAGTAGTGAATAATATTGAACATCTTCTCATGTGCTTGTTGACTACTTGTATATTTTCTCTGGATAAATATCTCTTCAGATACTTTGATGAGTTTTAAAGATTGGGCTATGTGTCTTTTAATTATTGTGTTTTAGTAATTACTTATATGTTCTGATATGAGTCATTGACTTCAGTTAGTATAAATTGATGATACAAGGCCATTCTTTTAACTTGAATTGCCACTTTTAATGGATTACATTTAGTTTCTCATGATTGGGGCCCTATTAGCCATTGCAGGTCCTTTCTAAAAAGGGAGACCAACTTTTGGACAATGTGGGAAGAGCTGTTTCTACTAGCAAAGATGGTTCAAAGAATTTTAGGGAGTAGAAGTGCCCCATTTGATCAGAATCTGGCCACATGTTCTCCTGACAATTTTCAGAATTTCATTTGCTTCCAGTTGACATCTTACCTTCAACAAAAGTAACTACAAGTTTGAGGATGCATTTTGTGTTGTAACCCAACCATGTGCAAGATAGCATCTTGGCTTGCTTTCCATAAATCTCAGGTCCGTGGCTCCAGAAGACAAAGATTTATTTCAAATCAGCCATAAAAGCTTTCCTATTCTTAATGCAGACAGTGTTCCAGGAATTTAAGGCTCTGAGCTCATCATTTTATTTTCCTGAAATCTCTGAAACTGCTGGGAACAATAAATCAACTGCATTATAGCCATTATTTTAACTAAAATATACTAAGATGGCAAACATTTAGTCAGCAGGAGCCTTGCATTTTATAAGCATTTAATTAAAGATATCTAAATGGTTCTGCTACTGCATGTCATGAGTTATAAAAGCCCCAACACTATTAAGAGCCAGGTCATTTATGACTTTAAGTCTAATTAGATCAGAGAGCCAATTCTAGAAAACCTAGAAACAAGGCAAATAAATTATTCTAAAGATTTTGTTCCTCTGGAACCACTCTCAGTACAAAATTATATTTCAGCAGAGTGCAATCAGCAAAACAAGCAGGAGTGCATGCAAACATACATATGTATATGTACATTTTCAAACCTACATACAGGCTCATCCTATACACACAGATTTCTTTCAAAGGGTCATTGGAGCTGGTCAAGCAGTCAGTGCTAAAGCTGTTGACTTCACAGCTGATGCTTCTGATTCTGGAACTAGAAGTTATGTGAAACTCAAAAAGTAATCAGTTTAGAAATACAAATGTATGTAATGTGGCAGACCTTAAAGTTCAGGCTGAAGCCCCTAATGACTAACTAGCATATGTGTGAGCAATTGCTATGCTGAACTTGTGGTATGATGGTTATGCAGAAGCCACATACCTTCACTGAGAAATTGACCCAAGAACCACAGAAGTAAGAGTATTCAGGGAGTAGGCAGCATTTGCAGGGGCAACTCCTGCCTCATGCCAACAGGGTAAGTCACCAGATCGGTAAGCCACTTGTGAGTAAAACTTGTCTGCTACTTTGCTTCAATTCCTCAGATCTCAGTCAAAATATTTTTTTTCTCTAATAGCCTATTGTAATAGAAAACATAGGAAAATAAATTCTGGGAAATACTGTGTATCCTAGCCTAGGGGAAACATGGCAAAGCCAACTCATGTGACCATATATTATCTCAAAGACAGTTTTATTAAGATATAATTGATATGCACAAAACTGTGTTATGTAATGTATTTGGAAACATGCACGCGTCTGTGAAACCTAACCACAATCCAGGCAATAAATGTATCTATCACCTCCAAAAAGTCAAGAAATTTTTTATATGTGTATATGGTATGTGCATATGCATGTGTCATAAATGCTATAGTTCACACTCAAGTGTCTCCCCAGTGTCTCACATGTTCTCTCTCTCTCTCTCTCTCTCTCTGTCTGTCTTTCTTTCTCTCTTTCTTTTACTTCCTAGCTGCCATGGTTTGAGCAGCTTTTCTTCCCTAGACCCTTCTGACATGATGTTTCTGCTCGGAGCTAGATAACAGTAGACTCAACTCTCTGAAATCATGGGCCAAATAAATCTCTAACTCTTTAAACTGCAGGGGCCAGACATTTTGTCAGAGCACAGGAAAGCTGATTAATAAAAAAATTAATATCAGATTAGGAGGTTACTGATATGACTATTTCTGACCATATTGTTCATAAATACTTAGAAATGGTTTGCAAATGGCATTGGGAAAACTGTTGGAGATGCAGGCTAAAGTGGTCCTAGAATGTCATAAGCATAGCTTGATGGGTGACATAGGGCGGCATCAGCAGACCAGAATGCTGATTGTAATATGGATAGTAAAGGCCAGGCTCATGAGGTTTTTAGATGGGAATGAGTAATCCATTAGAATTTGGAACAGAGGCCCTTTGTTTGACATTCTGTCAATGGACTTTCTGAATTTTTTTCCATATCCTAGGACTTTGCATGAATTTAAGGGCAACAGAATAATTGATCTGACAGAAAATTTGAAGGGCAGCACAATGTTCGGGCAGTGGCATGGGTATAGAAAGATTCTTCTTTTCACATCTCAATTTTTTTACATTCTCTTTCCTCCCTTCCCCTTGCCTCCTAACACTTCCTCATCTCCTTCCCAACTGCTAAAGATCTGTCCCCTTATTTCTTATTCTCTGTCTTTACTTTTGCTTTAATTTATTTATACTTTGGATTACTCACATAAGAGAATCTATACAATTTTAAAGCCTGTGTATCTGATTTATTTACTTATAATTATGGATTGAAGGTGCAGCCATTTTTTGGTAAATTACTCAAATTTATTCTTCATAGTAGAGTAGTATTCCCTTGTATATAAATGCCTCATTTTCTTTATCAAGTTATCTATTGGTGGACATGTAGGCTGCTTCCATGATGTGGCTCTTATGAATCATGCAGCTATAAATATGGCCATGCACGTATCACTGTGGTATGATGTCTTTAACTTTCCTGGAAAAATGCTTAGAAGGAGAATAGTTGTGTTGAGTAGAATTTCTATTTTCAAAATTTTAAGGAAATACTCTACCAATTAATTTCTGTTTTAAAAAATTTAAGGAAATACTACAATGATTTCCATTGTGGTTGCATTACTTTACATTCCTACCCAAATTGTAGAAGGATTTCTTTTCCTTGGAGATTCACCAGCATTTGTTATTTGATTTATTTGTGATTACTATACTTTCTGAAGTAAAATGGAATGTAAGTTTTATTTAATTTGTATTTCTTTAAAGACTAGCAATGTTTGGTATTTTTTCTTATATTTATTGTACATTTGCAGTGCTTCCTCTGAGAAATGTCTGTTTCAGTTGCTTGATTCTTTTTTTATCCTGGTGTGTGCGTGTGTGTGTGTGTGTGTGTGTGTGTGTGTGTGGGTGTGTGTCTAATTTGTTTGTGATTTTTTGTGTATTCTACATATGAATCTTCTATATTTTTAGATTGCAAAATTTTTTCCTATCCTGTAGATTGTATCTTTACACTATAAATTGCTTCTTTTGATGTACAGAAGATTTTTAAAATTTGTATAATCCCATTTGTTGATTTTTTTATCTCATTTCTTGTACAACTGGGGTTCTGTTCAAAAAGTCTTCACCTACACTTATGACTTTAAGAGTTCTACTTACATTATTGTTTAGTAGGGTAAGTGTTTCTGTTTAAATTTTAGACCTTTGAGCCACTGTGTCTTTGATTTTAGTTTTAGAAAGTGATGTAGGTTTAACTTCAATCTTCTCCATGTGTAGCCTATTTACTGAGGACCACTTTTTAAAGAGGTTGTCTTCTCTACTGTACAAGTATTGGCCTCTTTATCAAAGCTCAGGTAGCTGAATGTGTCTGAGGTTGTTTATGTGTTATGTGCTTTATTACATAGTTCTATGTCTGCTTTTGTGTCAGTTTAATGCTGTTTTCACTATTGTGTCTTTATAATATAACGTAAAATTTGGGTCTGTGATGCCTCCTGATTTGCTCTTGTTTACTATTCTGGGTCAATTCCATTTTCATATGAATTTGAGGATTATTTTCTCTAGTTCTGTGTAGAATATTGTTGGTATTCTGATTGGAATTGCATTAAATCTATATATCAGTCTTGGGAGTATTGCCAGTTTTGACAATGTTTGTTCTGTCTAATTAGGAAGAGGGGATGGCTTTCTATTTTATAAAGTTCTCTTCAATCTCTTTCTTAGAGTACTGTAGTTTTCATTGTAGAGAACTTTCACTTACTTAGTTTGATTAATTCATAAAAAGTTTATATTAATGTAATATGAGTAGATATTAACATAGAAAATGTTTAAAATCACTCACTTGTATTAAAAAACAAAATTTCATAACAAAATAATTGGAGAGTAACAACAGATAATATCATGTATTTCATAATTTTAAAAGAATTATTTCTGTTATTGTGAATGGAATTGTTTTCCTAATTTATTTCTTAGCAGTTGCAATATTGGTGTATTGGAATACTCTTTTTCTTTTTAGTACTGAGAATCAAACTCACAACCTCACACTTGCCAGGCAGGCACTGTGCCACTGAGCTAAATCCCCACTCATATAGGAATGTTATTGGATTTTTTGTATTGAATTTGTTTTTTGCTACCCATTTGAATTTGTTTTTTAATCTAGGAGTCTTTGGTCAAATTTTTTTGACTTTTCCATTTAAAAATCATGCCATCTGCAAAGAGTGGTAATTTAACTACTTTCTTTCATATACATATTCCTTGTTTTACTGTCTGATTTCCCTGGCTAATATTTTGAGTTGTACATTGAACTGGAATGGTGACAGTAAATATCCATGTCTAGTTCCTGATTTTAGAGAAAAGAATTTACTTTTCTCCATTTAGTATTATGTTGGCAGTAGAGTTGTCACAAATAATTTTTACCATATTTTGATGGGGTCCTTCTATAACTATAATCTTCAGGGTTTTTACCATGAATGAATGTTGGCTTTTGTCAAAGGCTTTTTTGTACCTATTGGTAATATATTGTAATTTCAGTTATTGTTTCTGTTTAAGTGATGTATTACATTTATTGATCTGTATATGTTGAACCATCCTTGCATCTCTGGGATAAAGCCTACTTGGTCATACTATATGATATTCTTGATGGTTTATTGTTTTCCCTATGCCAGTATCTTTTTGAAGATTTTCCCATGTATATTCATTAAACAAATTAGTCTCTAATTTAGTGGCTGTTGCTTGCTTGTCTGTTTTAATTGTACCTTTATCTAGTTTTGAAGTCAGGGTAATGCTACCTTCCAGGAATGAGTTTGAAAGTACTCCTCTTTCAATTTTAGTAAGGAGTTTGAGGAATATTGTCATTTTATCCTCCCTTAAGGTCTTGTAGAGGTAAGGAATGAATCCTTCTAAGTATAGACTTTTCATAGTTGGTAAGTTTTTGGTTTTGCTTTGTTTTGTTACAATTTTATTACTTGGTATTGGATTGTTCAGGATTTTTATGTCTTCTGGGCTCAGCTCTAATTTATATATATCTAGGAATCTATCTATTTCTTGTGAATTTCCAATTTATTAGAATACATATTCTCAAAGTAATTAGTAATAATCTTTGGATTTCAGCAGTACCCTTTGCGAGTTAATCTTTTTCATTTCTAATTCTATGGATTTGGGTTTTTTTTCTTGATAAGATTGGCTAAGGATTTGTCTTTTTGCTTATTCTTTCTTAATTTCTTGTCTGATATTTATGATTTCCTTTTGTGTGGTAGGTTTGGATTTGGACTGTCCTTGTTTTAATTTCTTGAGGAACAGCATTAGGTTACTTGAGTCCAACCATTTTTCTCATGTAAGCATTCTCAGCAATACATCTCCCCATTAGAACTGCTTGTACTATGTTCTATATATTTTGGTATGCTTTATTGGCATTGTCATTTGATTCTAGGAATTATTTAATTTCTTCCTTGAATTCTTCTGTGACCCATGAGTCACACCCATTGAGTGTTCAATAGTGTGTTATTTGATATTCAGATGTTAGTAAATTTTCTGCAATTTCTTTTGCAATTGATTTCTTGGTTCACTAACCTATAATTTTATGGGATACAGGGAATGATTTTGATTCATTTGTATTTATTTAAGCAGACTTTATGAACAAATGTATTTCATTTTGGAAAAAGCTCCATGTATTGCTGATGAGAATATATATTCTTTTAAAGTAGGGTAGAACACTCTAGATAAGCGCTAAGTCTTTTTGTTTGAAGGTGTGGTTGACCTGATATTTCCTGTTAATTTTTTTGTTTAGATAATCTTTCTTCCTGTGAAAGTGGATTATTTTTACTCACTATGACTGTGTTGGTGTTTATTTGACTTTTTATGTCCATTAGGATTATTTTTAGGTGCCCTGATATTTGGTGCATATCTATTTATAATCATTATCACTTTCTGTTGAATTCTTAACTAATATGTCATGACATTTTTTGGTCTTGTATGATCAGTTTCAGCTTAAAATTTATTTATTCTGATACTGAAATTAGTAACCCTATTTGGGTTTGTGATCCTGATGCATGAGCTATTGCTCCTCATAATTTGATTTTTTTTTTGTCTATGAATTTCTTTTTGAATTAAATGAGATTTTTGAATGAGACAGACTGTGGGATTTTATTTTTTGATCGAGTCTGCCAGTCTATGTCTTATAATTACGTAGCTGAGACCATTTATTTTGAGAGTTATTATTGAAAACTCTTGAAATATCCTTCTCATTATCTTCCTTTTCAGTTGTCAACTTCTGAATGTTTCCTTTTTAATTTACCTACTCATTTACATGATATATTTATTCCATCTGAAGTTTTGAATTTATTGGCTTATTTCCTCTGTCTGTGATATTCGTCAGTACTTTTAGGAGTGTTGGCATGGTGTTCATGTATCTCTTAAAGTGTTCTTTGTTAAAAATGTTTTATTTCTCCATCAAATTTGAAAGATAGTTTTGCAGGATACATTAGTCTGGGGTAGCAGCTGTTTCCTTTTAGGACTTGAAACACTTCACTTTCAGCACCCCTTCCCTTTAAATTTGGTGTTGAGAAGTCTGCAGTCATCCTATTGTGTTTACCTTAATACGTGATTTTTTACTTTTCTCTGATAGCTTTTAGGATTCTGTCTTTATGTTAGGCATCTAGGAATTTTGCTATGATGTGTCATGGAAAGCTTCCTATTTCATCATAGCTATTTGGATTTCTGTCTCACTTTGATGTATGTTGAGTCCATTCTTCATATTTGGAAATTTTTCTGATATGTTTTCTATAAACAGATTTTTATTCCATGTGTGCTATCTTCTAATTTCTCTGTAACTCCATTTAGTCTTAGATTAATGTTGTGTGCACCATATATTAACAGTTGGATGGATTTTTCTTATTACACTTATCATTTTTAAGGCTTCCTTGAGTAATTTGTTATAAATTTCCATTTTAACCTTGATTTCTAGAACCTTTTCTTCACATTGTTCTTTGGTGCTGCTTGTGAATTCTACAGAATTCTTTATTTCTCAGATTTCTGTTTGGCACCTTCTAATGGAGTTTATACCTATGGTAAATTCCCATTCATGTTTTGAGCCATTTTTGTCATTAGTTCCAATGTTTTATTTGTTTCTACCATATCCATCTTGATCAGTTTGTATGTTATTCTACTTTTGGAGGGTTATGTCCTGTTTGAAGTAACTGTGTTTATTTCTTCTTTAATCATTTCCTTTTTTCTTTTTTTTTTGGTACCAGGGATCGAACTCACAACTTTATGCTTGCCAGGCAGGCGCTTATGCCACTGTGCCCAGTCATTTCATATAGCTTGTCTACCTGATTTTTTCTTTCCTCTCAGTGACCCTTTGATCTGCTTTGTGAGAGGTGGAAGTATTTGGGGGGCATTTCATTGCCTTATGTTTTCATGTTCCTATTTCGGGGGGTACTGAGGTTTGAGATCAAATTGAATGAAAGAGTTTGCTGTTGATATATGAATGTAATTGTATTTTGTTTTAGTAATGTTTTGTTAGCTTTATTTTTCTAGTGATACTTTCTATCCTTTCAACACATTAAATTTAATTGGGTTGAACACTATCACTGTTTTGTGAGGAGAGAATTTCTACTGGTAATAACATTGTCAATAGAACCAAGGATACATCAGTCATAAACTTTAAAAATTTGTTTTTATAATTTCATCATTTTATCAACACCTCTTACAGACTACATTGCACTGCTCTTTGTGGTTCTTCTGCGTTGTGGAGGGTGGTAGGAAGTGCAGAGGAAGGCGTAGGAAGGGGTTATGTCAATGGGAAAAAAGGGATTAAGAGAAATATCAGTAGGTAAAAAAAGTTCATGGGATGTTGAACTCAGAGTCATAGCTATGATAAAAAGCTAGTGTTGTGGTTATATTCCCTTATGGAGAAGAGAATATATGCAGATGAATGAAAATGTATTTAGTGACTGAAGGAGGCTGTTAGGTTGTTGATGTCTTTTAATATGTTTGTATATAATTAGGTTTAAATCCTTTAAACCCCGTTTTAAGCATTACCAAGGCATGCCCTTAAACAATGCTATTTAATTTATTGCATTGGTTAATTCTTCTACTCTAATGCATTTATCCAGTCACCTGCTATATTTGTGCCATTAGACAGATGGAGTGTAGGAGGGGAAACACCAGTAGACAAGACAATAAGGAGTAGAGGTGCACAAAGAATAAGGTGGGGACAAAGCCAAAAGATAATGGGAAGAAACTAAAAGGCAGAGCATGTCAAAGAGAAAATCCTTGAAGTTTAAAGTATAATCAACCAACGCTAATGAAGAAACACCAAAGAAAAGGGAAAAAAAAGAAAGAATGCAATGAAAAAATGAAAGAAAAAAAAAAACCCTACTAGGATAACCTAAATCCCACAAAATAGCAATGCTCCAATAAGTACAATTACCAAACTAATTACAGAAATAAGAATGAAATCCTTCATGCAATTCTTATAACATTAACCCAGAGCTTCTGCATAGCTCCCTCTACAGTGGCATTATGCTCTGCTTTTGTGTAGCTGTGCAACTTCTCCTTGTGTTCCGGACCATTGCTTACCCCTAAGACTTGGGGAGTGTTGCTCCCTTCTAATATGTGTCCTGAATTTGAGCTCAGAATATGCCCTCTTATAGATCTCCATGTATCTGATTATCTTAATTGATTTGGGGGAGGATATTATTGATGTTTCCTTGCCTTCATTCCATAGGCTTTTCGTATGTATTGTATGGCAAAAAACAAAACAAAGCAAAAAATGAAAAAAACTGGCCCAGGCATTGTTCCCACCTCTGGCTGCAGATGTCTATTTCAGCCCTGCCTGCAGAGACAGAGGAAGGACACTCATTCTCTCCTGGCTATACCAAGTTGCTTAGTGTCTCTGCTCCACATAATTGCCTTGGAACCAGTTATTCCTTCTTTTTGCCTTTCTCAGCCAAGAGTTACTTGGGTCCTGCCTCATGGGAACCTATTGACAGTCATTGTTAGGGTGCTGAATATTCCAGGTACAGCATTTCCATTGTTTGTGGTGGGAAAAGGTGATTATAATAATATATTATATATTATAAAATTATAATAATAATTATTATCACTATCATCATTATCATCATCTGTGTTGGAGAAACCCTCTTTCTCCCCAGTGTCCTGCTGCTCTCTGGCAGTGGAGTGCTACAAGTTGGCCCTGCAGATGAATGTGTGGGTGTGTGGCAGTTAAATTCTACCTTGTTCTGTTTTCAGCTTCTTTGAATTCCCAGGTTGAAATGTTTCATTCTGCCTTGCCCAACAGGGGGATAGCATAACTGCAAATCTATTCACTTTTCTAGGCTGTCACTGAAGGACTGATTCATTGCCTCTCTGATCTTTCTCAAAATAGCAAGCATACTGGGTCTGGGGTGAGGTACTGTGACCCAGGAATGGCCTGGTTTTCCCTCACAGATCATTTAAATGCTAATTTTTGGTCCAGCTGGATTAATTTTATTTATCCTCCCAAATCAGATTTTATTTTTTGCTCCCACCTAAAGGCAACTGCTTTTCTTCAGCACTGATTTAGAGGTACTCATCCCAGCTATTGTCCCCTATTTAGCATCATGGATCTTCCACTGGTGACTTCTTTTAGCCAGATCTACAGTGAGAATTAGAAACAAAAAAGAGCCCAAAATTGTAGGGAAATTGCAGTTTTGCCAGAAAGGAAGCATGTATAAAGTTGGAACTAAACGGTGTCCTTGCTGAAAATACCAGTACCATTACAAAAGGACCCAAGTCATTAGGAAAGATGCTGTGAGGACATTTGAGGAAATGGTCAGATGACACCAAATACAGGTTAAGAATAGAAAGGTGTGAACTGCTCTGAAGGACTTTGCTTTGAGAATAGAGCCTCAGGGTGTCCTGCTCACTTGTGGCCACCTAGGAAAGTATATCTTAGAGTTCAGCCATTCAGACACTGAGAGGTCACTGCAACCATTGTTGAAGGGGTCCCAGCTACTGCTTCAACTGGTGGAAGACCCTGGCATCATCTACATGTTGTTGATTTTAAAGGCACAAAAAATGAAAGAGTTGTATGGTTAAGGAGTCTTCTAACCAGATTTTGAAGGAAGGGGTGGAAGGCTAGGCATTGTGTTGCTGAGTGGACTATGAGAATAAAAGCAAAGAGCCAGTGGACACCCTAAGAAATTGAGATGCCAGAAAAGTGGAATGTCTACCATGGAAAGCCATGGTTGGAGAGGAGCCAGAATGAAGAAGAGGGTATGTGGGCTGCAACTAGCAAGACCATAGAGGTGAGGTTGCTCAAGTTCTTTGGAGTTCACATCTCAACACTTCATGCCCTAGGTGTTTAACATGAAGCCACATGATTTAATGCTTGCCCTGCTGGAGACTAGTCTTGCTTTCATCAGATTCCTTTCTATTCCCCTACAGTTTCCTTTTGGAATGAGAATGTGTGCAATTTGTGTTAAGAGAATTAGACTTTCTTCTGAACTTTACGAAAACTCAAAGAGAGCTTGGATTTCAACTTTTTGAGCCATGTTAGAACTACTAAGACTTTGGTAATTCTTAGAGGTGAGCAAAATGCACTTTCTAAAATGAGATGGACATAAGCCTTTTGACAGCCAGGGCCAGAATGCTATGGTTTAGATCTAAAATGCCCCCCCCACAAGTCTCATATGTTCTGAGGTAGGGCTTTTAAAAGGTTATTTGAACATAGGGGTGCTTACTCTTCACTGACGAATTTATGGCTGGATATTCTTTTAGGATATGGAGGAGGCAAGTCACTGGGAGTGTGCCTCTGGAAGGTGTAGTTCTTGCATCTCTCTCTGTCTTTCTCTGCTTCTTTATTGTTATATATTCTAAGGTTTCTGTCATCTTGCCCATCCACCATGATATTTTTGCTTTAGAACCAGCTGACCATAAACTGAATCATTTGAAACCATGAATTAAATGAACTTCTTCTCCTTAAATTAGCCTGTTAGGTAGTTTGTCCCAGTGACAAGAAAGTTAACTAATACATATGAATTAAAGTCCCAGCCAAGAGGAGCATAAGGAAACATGATTGCTGAGTGTAATGTGGTATGTATCCTAGACAGAATCCTTGAATAGAAAAAAGATATCAGGTTAAAAACCCAGGAAATCTAAGTGAATTACAAAATTTAGTTAATAAAGTATCAATATCAGTTCATGAATTGCAGCAGATATGCCACATTAACAGGACATATTAATAGTATTGGAAATTAAGTATGGGATTCTTGAAACCTCTCAGTGAATTTTATAACATATTTGTTAATCTAAAACTGCTGTAAATTAAAATGTTTAATAATGTTATATTGTTGTCATATTTGCTTATTCTTTTTTCATTATGTTTGGTTTTTCCAGTATACTTTCCATATCCTTTAAAATCTCTTTAATCATTATGAACATTCATTGGAGTTTATGTCCTTTTGTATCTTTCACTTGTTTAGTGTCTTCACATCAACTTCTGTGTGCACACATTTCCTTCATGATGCTTCATTTCCTTGTGTACTTAGTAATTTCACTGCTACTTATACTTGACAATTGTCATTTATTGAATTTTATACCACTGGCCTGTAGAAATGTCTTTATAAGAAACTTTTTTGATTGGTATTCACGAAGTCCTACTGAGTTTGTGTGTTGTGCTATTTTTAAATTAATGGTTTATGATTTCCGTATTCTGTCAGTAAATATTCTTATCTGCTAACAACTGAGACTTACTATGACTAATTTAAACAAAAGCCAATTGGATAAAGGACTTTGGGATACTCATAGTGTCCCTAGAAAAGCTGGAGGACTAGCTGTGAACATAGAAAAGCCATACAGTGTTCTCACCATGTGAACAACTCCTTCAATAGAGACCAGACAACTCCACAGAAACCACCAATGCACTGATGTTTGACATTGGATGCATTTGCTTGATTTGTGATATTGTTACTGTTGCTATGATCCTTGTCAAGGGGGATTTCACATCCGATTCTTTTAGTATACTTCCAGTCAATTCTGACATCTGAGTCAAAATAGAAGTTAAAATGGGCTTCAGATGTAGCTCAGAGTTAAGATTCTGGGTTCAATCCCAAATACTACAAAAAAAGGTCTATCAGAAGGACATCCATTTGGGAGAGCTAGGTGATATGTTTGCCAACATTTACAGTAGCTGCAAACACAGAACAGACAGGAAGTGTGATTATCTCATTTATCTGGAAAATCCTTACCCTAAATGCTGTCTAATAAGTTTTGCAGGTCCAAACTATAGGAATAGAATTCATATTCTGGGAAACCCAGAACAATACTAACTATCCAAAATACACACTGTATGAGTCTGACATGGCTATAATAGACAGTTTTACATTTATCTTGGTAGAGGAAGGGACATATGTGTGAGATCAACCTATCATGGTTCTGGAAAGTGAATGAATGTTATTATACTCATACAATAAGGCTGAACTTGAGTCCTGCCTACTAGCTAACAGAGAGAAACAGTTGGTAATTTTACAATATTCAACCATCATCCTTTTTTACTTTTCAGCTACCTGCTAATGAAGTAGTAGATGCTTGGCTTTTTCTGAACTTTACAAAACTTTCAGTATATTTCTAAAATTTTAATATAGTTCTTGGCTGTAGCCTTCAGGCACAATACTTAACTGGGGCTACTAGGACAATGTCCTGGCAGAACTGGCTGATGTGGGCTTGCAACGTTGACCATGACACCTCTGGCTTTACAGCTGATCAGCCGTGTGATACAGGCAAATTCTTTTTTTTTTTTTTTTTTTTTTTTTTTCTCCGGTACTGGGAACCGAACTCACGACCTTGTGCTTGCCAGGCAGGCGCTTTTGCCGCTGAGCTAAATCCCCAGCCCCCAGACAAATTCTTTAACCTTTTTGTTAGTCTCAATTTCCTTATCTTTAAAATGGTTAGAGTTACACTACGTGCAAAATATAAGCACTGTAGAAACAAATGAAACAATGTAGGTTATGCATTATTTATGGTATTTTCTACACTCTACAATATCATTCTTTTTCGGGGTGCCTGTTATTTTTTTTTTTTTTTTTTTTTTTTTTTTTTTTTTTTTTTGGTTTTTCTCCAGTACTGGGAACCAAACTTACGACCTTGCGCTTGCCAGGCAGGCGCTTTTTGCCGCTGAGCTAAATCCCCAGCCCCATGCCCCTGTCAATTAATGCACTAAAAAAAGAATTACATCTGTGGATTCTAGCAGGTACAGTCCATCATATTTCATGAAAGATTCTATTGTTCACTTGCTTCTTAGGCTTATAATTTTGAAGAAATACTTAAACTCTAATTCTCTATTTTCTTATCTGTAGAATGGAAGCAATTCAAAGTATGGATTTCAAGGCTAATTGATGTATTATTTAGCATTTTACAGGTATCTGTAGACACTTAATACTTATTAACCATTAGTATCACAAATTTTCCACAACTATTACCTCCTAGACTTAGTCCATTTTAACTTGAACAAAGTAATACACTTTAAAACATTTTCCTAGGGCATGTAAGGGAAAATATAAAAATGGTAATTTAACATGTATTTTTGCATTGCCCATCATTGGCATTTACTATGAAATTTTTATGATTTAGAATTTTAATAATTTACTGTTATCTTTATTAATATTACCTTTCTTCCCATCTTTTAACCAGGTCCCTTCATTTGATTTGATTAGTTTTGTATTTAAATTTGTGCCTGAAAATAGAATCAATACTGGAAAAGGAAAGACATTTTTGGTTATCAACTTCTAGTACTGTATTTATTTGTCACAAAACAGCTAGTGACTAAAGATTTAATACTCTGTTTTCCCTAAGTGATATGGAATTGCAAAGTGATAAGTAACATATATATTTTCAAGCAGATGATTTTCACTCCCCAAACCAGTATTTTGATAGTCTCACCATGTAAAATTTCTGTTTATCAAATTTTCTACAGCCCTAAGAAGTGGTAGATGACAGCTGTTAGGTATTTGTGTGTGAAGAAATTGAATTTCACTACTGTGTATTTCTTTGTTGCTTAACATAATTGCTGTATTTGCAGAGAGAAGAAAAGAAAAAGCCTTGTAAATTCAATGCTACAAAAGAAAAGGACTCATAGAATCAAGAAGCAAATTACAATCATAGTTACTGAGGTTATAATTTTTTAATTTGTACATAAATATTAATTGGCTCTCATTTCTGCAAGCATGGGAGACATAAAACAAAGTAAATATCTAACTGATTTTTCATTTATAACAAGTATATTAAAATTGGATAAATGTTGCTGCTCCAGGTTCCATGATAGGATTAGAACATTTAAGAAAAATTTTTAAAAATGCCTAGATAAATTTGAATTTAAGATCATCAACACATAATAGTTCAGAAGGTGCCCTATGTAATATTTGAATTCATTAAGTAAAAACAAAGAGTTATATCCCACCCGATGAAAGAGAAAACAAAATGGATATCACTAGACAAGCATCAGGGGATGTACTAGGGACATAATTATATAACAGTATTAATCACTGTTTGCTGAAATGACCATTTCCTGGGCTCCCTGGGCTTTTCACTGGCGGCTATTGTCAGATGGACACGTGTCAGTGCCATGAAGCTTTCTGTCCCTCTTTAAAATTTAGAAACATTAAATTACAGATGTAGCGCAGAGACCCCAGAGTCCTCCACAACTACTCAGAGATTTCAGCTGATATTTGTTTTATTCATCTTATTTGGTCCATTGAAACTTTTTATGACATTTGCTTCACTTATTAATTTTTTATTTTTGTAGTTCACAATTATATTATTAAACCGATAGAGCATAACAATTGGATATATTATTGAAGTACCATGTAATGTCTCAATTCATGTGTCCAGTTATACATAACAATCTCCTCAAACATTTATATTTCTTTATGGGGAAAACATCTGAATCTTTTTGTCTAGGTTTTTGAAATATGCAGCACATTATTTTTATCTGTGGCTGTCTTACTGTGCAATATCATGCTATAATTTCTTGCTCATATCTAACTGTAACTTTGTACCCATTAGTTAAAACTTTCCCGTTCCTCCCTTCCCCTTTCCAATCCTGTCCTATAATTCATTTCAAAACTGTATTATTCCATCCATATGAACTAAAATATGCCACTTGGGAATTACAGTGCAGAGTGAAAAAGAAATGTAGTTAATCTTCTTCACCTGTCTTTGTTACAGCTTTCTCATTACTACATTGCCGCTCCTTTTTTAGAATGGCAATGAGCTCTCAGGTTAAAAATGTCCCCTAGTTATTGTGGGCTGATGAGGTCTGCAATCTCCCAAATGAGTGTACAGCAAAGACTAAATAAAACAGGCACGCAGAATGATTTCAGGGCTCTTGAAGGATCAAATCCTCTCACAGAATTTGAAATTTTCTCAATGCTAAAACCAAGACACCTCTGAGTGGCCTGTATTTATTTAGTTATGAGAAAAAAAGGAGGGGACTATTCAAGAAGGGTGGGAACACCTCAAAGACTTCTCCAAGTAAGGTATTAAATTAATCCACCTAGGAATGAGATGCTTGGGGCTATAGTCTTTATCTAGGTGAGATTGGATCCAGATGTCCTTGGCTATGACCTTGTCTTATCCTTTGAGGCTTCACAGCTTCATTCACCATTACAGGCCTCAGTAGGGATCAGTAACTCACAGAGGATCACTTACTATAAGTCCACCGCCTATCTCCAGACAAGAAACCTATTTCTGTTAATCGTTTCAGAATTTTTCACATAAATTGTTTTTTTTTTCAAATCTTTACTTTGGTATCTGCTTCTGGAAGAACCAAAACTAAGACAATTATTTTCAGAAACAGAATTTTGAGTGAAAAAGGCAAGTTGCAGAAGAATTCATAAATAATCTTGTCATCATAGAAATTTTAAGACATGCACAACTAGTAAAATATTTTGTGGAGATATGTACATACATGATAAGTCTAAAGAAAAGGTTAAAAGATACTCACTCCTAAAGATACTCCTTGATAGAGACCACTACAAAGCAGCTCTGAGGAGGACTTAAATTAACCAGCTGACTATCCATATTTACGTGTGAGTCTGTCCAAGGCCTAGGTTCTTTGTCTGGACATAGGTGGTGGACTCATAGTAAGCGATCCTCTGTGAGTATGAGACTAGTACAGAAAACAGAGGCAGCTAATAAAGGATGCAGATTAAGGCATCAATCACAATGGGCGACAGGGTTAATTTTGCAGGGAAGCTCAGTAATCAAGGCAAAACACGTGCACTGGCATCATCCCACTTGAGGAATAAGGAGCTCGGGTAGCTGTACACTAACTCCTGCAAGTACCTTGTCAAGGACCACAGGGTGGTGGCAAGAGCTGTGAGTTTCCTGGTCCTTCCATCTTGGCAGGAATTCTGCACTTTAGGGATGAGGGAAAGCCTTCCTGCATACAAGGGAAGATGCCGACAGTTAGAGATCAACTGAAGCAAAGCACACTGAAAGGTCATCAGAACTTTTGAAAGATCTTGAGGTACAAATGACTTAATGCTTAGTTCTCTTAATGTTTATTTGGTGCAGTACAAAATATAAAATTGGGAAATTTTGATTCCAGTCTTCTTTGCTTCATTTGACTAAGGTATTTGAAAGTGTCATCTTTCTCCTATGCATTGTGGGTGTTTTAATCTGATTTGTATATTGGGGTTATTATGAGAGTTAACCTAGTAACCCAGGTAAAATATGATAGACAGGTTTCAAAGAGCACAGCCATATCTGTGTTTTCTTCTTGCTGTTACAAAATCAGCCATACTTTGTCATCAACTGTCACCAAATCTTGAATGCCAGCCAACAGGATGTGGGAAAAATGACTTGTGCCATTTTCTAATCTAGCGCATATGATCCTGGAGTATGTGCTTACTTCAGTTGGCCAAAGGAGAGATAATCTTTAGGGAGAACTTGGGAGTGGAAGAAAGCCAGCTATTTTTTTTTTTTCCTTCTGGGTTCAGGAATGACTGTGTGAAAATAGGCCACATAGCTGAGATTACGTGAGGGGTACCTTTAGGTAGGCAAGGGTAAACTCTTATTTGTTTCTTTAACATTATGTATCCAGGGACTAATTGTTACAGTAGATTGCATTAGCCTAAATCAAACACTATTCAGTATTATGAAGTTTGTACCTGGAGGCGGGATTTTTATACAGAACCCTAGAGTATTTTATGAATGAGTTATTAATTTACAATATTATGTATTATGAAAATATGTGTTCCATATTTATTTTGTATATACTTAAAGATATAACAAAGAATTTCAACTTTCAGTATGCAAAGCCAAAAATAAAAAGGATACATGAAATTAGTGACACAGAGTAAAAATGATGAAGTGAATATTTCAATTACTTATTGTAATTTGGTTCTCTATGCCAGAATTGCAGAATATATCCTGAAGAAAAGACATTGACATATTTTGAAATATACCTTTTCTATGTATGTCACTAAATCAGTCATGCAAACCCATTTCTCTTTTCAGTGACTGATTCAAGAATGAGCATAAGACATATTTTCTGTCAAATGTCCCTAAAAGTACTGACACTTAGAACAAAAGACGTGTAGGAAGATATTCCGTCCTTTTATAGCAACTTTTGTGAGGGAGGCACGTGGCATCTCCTTTGCGACTATAAACAGTAAGCTAAGCACCAGGCTAGCAGTGTAAATTGATGAAGAGAACCCAGGGTCCTGATGATTGGTTTGAGCATAAGCTACTGCCTCAGACAGACCGAGACTGACTTGTGGACATATGACAGCCCACACTGCTCTGATAGTTTAAAGCAGTTACATACACCTTAGTCCTTCACCGTATTCAACAGGTGTAAGAAGATCATTCAAGAGCAAATAAAACCCAAATGTCTTTCATTGAAATTTTCAAAACTACTTCTCAGTAATTCTTTATTTACTAAGATTGTATTTAAGTAGAAAGGCAGGGGAATTCTTGAAGCACAGCATATTTAAGAAAATACAATTTTTAAGGTTATCCCATGAAGTGATTATCAGTGGTAAAGAGATTCTTTGTAGAATAAGTTATAAGAAAACTTGGTCATACTTAATACACTCAGCTATGCATTCATGGGTATGTTTTTGCTTTCCAGTTCTTCATGATGAACTGATAAGCTTAGAATTCTTGACAACTGAGTCAAAGCTAGCAATCCTTTTAATACGCATATGAATATTACAAGTCACTTTTCAGGAAATTCCGAATACCTAATATACTTATTCAATGTCTAATAGATCTTTCCAAACAAATGAACTCTTGCTGAGGTCTCAGTGGAAGGTGGACATTAAAGCCATAAAGTCTGCCTGTGCAAATCTGTTTATTTCTTGATGTTCCCATTGTTTTAATAATTGGTTATAATTACTTTTGAATATGTACAGATGCCTAATATAAATTATATTTTAATTTTTAATTAGTTTTTAAATATATCAGTATATTTTAATACACCAAAAAAAGTTACAAAAATTAAATTCAAATCTGGATATCAAAATAGTTTAAATGTAATCCTGTTGAGAAAAGGGTCAACACAGTCTGAGTACATCTTTGCTACAACTTACTTAATAGCAAGGGAGTGAGCACGATTTTTGTTACTCTGTTTCTTTAAGTTAAACAAAGACAAGATATATAGCCAGGAACCAACGCCAGACCAAGAAGAAGATGAATGATCATCACTGGAGTCAGCCTAGTATGGGTATGGATATAGAGACTCGAGAACCGATTTCAAGTGCTGCAAAGAAGGACAAGTTCAGGCACAAAGAAGGTGGGATATGTGAGTGAAGGCAATAAATCGCTCACGTTTACAGACTGAAACTGAAAGGACCTTGTGATGTCCTTTAAACCTGACTGCCTGGGGCCTTTTCTCCTCAATCTGACTCAGGCTCACACTTTGATTTTTGGTATAATTAGTTCAATGATTGTCTCAGCAGTCACTAATAATGATTACTGATTTCTGCCTTTGTGGACGCCATGATAAAGTTTTTGAAGAATAAACTTCAATTTTCAGAAGTTTTAGATTTATAGCTAACTCAAGCAGTAAGTACAGAGTCCCCATGTACTCCCTGCCCCAAACATGCAAATCCCTCATAATCAATTTCCCCTGCACAAGGGATACTTTGTCATGACCAGTGAATCCATATGGGCTCATCGTCACCCAAAGTCCATAGTTTACGTCTGTTCTATGTACATTTGGTGGAGCCGGACAAATGTATTACAGCACATATCTGCCACTACAGAATCAGACAGAAGGGTCTGCCTGCCTGAAAAATCCTCTGTTCTCTGCTGGTCTCTTCTTGTCCCTACTCATGCTTTGGAAACCACTGATCTTTTTACTGTCACCATAGTTTTGGGTGTCCAGAAGGTCATATGGTTGAAATCATACAGTATGTGGCTTTTCTGATGGGCTTCTTTTACTTACTTGGTATTTCAGTTTCTTCCACAGCTCCTACACCTTGACAGCTCATTTCTTTTCAGTGCTGAATAATATTCCATTACCTGGGTACACTAGCTAATTTATCCATTCACCTATTTAAGGATGTTTTGTTTGCTGGCAAATTTGAACAATTAAGAACTAATGGAAACTTTTATGTACAGGATTTTGTATGGTTATATTTTGTATGGATATATTTTGAACTCATCTGCGTAAATACCAAGGGATACGGCTGCCAGGTCATATGGTAAGAGTGTGTTTGCTTGTGTAAGAAACTGCCAAAATATACCATGTTGTAATGTCAACAGCAGTAAATGATAGCTTCTGTTGTTCCATGTCCTCACTAGCACTTGGTCTTATTACTGTTCTATTTACTACATTCTGATAGGTGAATAGTGATGTCTCATTTCATTTGATATCTGTACATTTTCTTCAGTGAAGGTCTTTTGGCCACTTTTTTAGATGGAATTTTTTTGTTATTGTTGAGTTTTAAGAGTTCTCGTGTATTTTGGATACAAATCCTTTATCAGATACATGTTTTCACAAATATTTTCTCCTACTCTATAGCTTTACTATCCTACTGACAATATCTTTGACAGAACAGAAGATCTTAATTTTAACAAAGACCAGATTATCAGTTCTTCTTTCTATTGATCATGGCTGCTTTTGCATTATATCTAAAAATTTATGATTAAATTCAACATCTTGGAGAATTTCTCTTATTTAATCTTTTAGGATTTTTTATCATTTTGCATTTTACATTATGTCTATGAGCTATGTTAAGCTAATTTTGTGATGAAATTTTGTGATATAGAAATTTTTAAAATATTATAACAGAACTTTTACAAATGACTGTGTTGTTTATTTATCCCTAGGAAACTCTTTCTAAGAAGACATGCTACATAAGTAGGAGATAAAATTTAGTTTTCAGTTAATCATGAAAAAAAAAATCAGAATCCTGGGAATCTTTTTAATTATTTCAGTTGATAACTACTCTGAATTGATCATTCTGTTTCACCCATCCTAAAATTCTTTAACGTTTTTAAAAGGAGAGTCACCAAAGTTAGAGAATAAATCAGAGTACTTGCTTCTTCATAAAATTAATAACTGCCAAAATGTATTTTCTATGCCTAAGAATTTTATAGATGAAGAAACTTATAATTATGATACAGGAAAATAAAAACTCCCAACTTGAATGATATCTGGGACGAGTTCGTGTTTTCTAAAATCAAAGAATGAATTGTAGGAACAATGGCAATTAAGAGCAGAATATATTTATTGAGGGGAAGAAAAGAAAGCTTCTGTCCAGGAGAGGGGCAGAAGGGGGGCCCAAGTGGGTTACCCAAGACTGTCTTTTTCAGGGACTTTATAGAGCAAAACTATGAGGTGAGGTGGGTCCAAGGTAGGGGAAAATGGACAAAACTATGGTCAGCCAATAAGAATTGTTCAGGTAAAACTGATTAAATTGGGATCAAATGGGGAAGCGAGTCATGTAGCAAGCAAGCATGAATACAGAACAAGGGTTTTTCCTGTAAGGGGTTGGTCAGGGACTCTTCAAGGTGATCACTACCTATTTAGAATATCAATTCCTGATGTCCATCCCTAGGCAGGTATGTGGGTGCATTTGTCTAGTCCTTTGTCTTGAGGTCTGGTCCACAGCAAATACATATCTTTCATGTTGGTTCCTTCCAGGGCCCGGCCCTGCCCTACTGCTTATAATATTTCTGTCTAACTCAGCTGCCTATAACACAATGGTCACCAAAATTTATGGGTTTTTCACAACTTTCCCTTCCTTCTCAGAGCTTCAGGGATATGGCTTTATACTGGACAGACCATTTATAAAATTGCCTTACTCCTGTCTTGCATAACTCCCTAGTATGTTTCCACTATTCTCATTGATTCTCTCCTCAGTGTTTTTATCCTAAAGCACTGTTTAACAGGCATCACAAAAATATGAGCATTTTACTTATTTATCTCTTTGAGTGCTTTTTTTTTCCTAAAAGGAAATTTTCTATCAAATAATCCAGATACTTTAATTAATGGCTTTTAAAGTAAAGGCATAAAGAAATGACAAGTAAAATCTATCAAGTTTGTTTTGGTTACTTTTCTCTCCTTGCTGAGACAAAATACCCAACGCTCAAAATTAAGGAAGGGAAGGTTTATTTAGGTCACAGTCTGTAGAGGTTTCAGTCCATATGCTGGCTCCAAGGCAGGGTGGAACATGGCAGAGGGCAACCAGTTCAGGGCAGCAGAAAACAGCAAAAGCAACAACAAAAGGGAGGAGAAACAGGCAAGGAGCCTCTTTCTCTTCCTTACATATGCAAACTATCTGCCCCAGGGTGGGTGTGGTACTCACACCCTTGAATCCACCCTAAACTCTAAAAGCCCGCCCCATGATTGCATGTGTTTTGGGGGGGATACCCAGACACAAACCATAACTCCACTTATTAATCTATTTCTAGTAAAATAAATAAAAGAAAAAAGAAAGCTGTTTTTCTCATTGATTCTCACCTCAGTGTTTTTATCCTAAAGCACTGTTTAATAGGCATCACAAAAATATGAGCATTTCACTTATTTACTGAGTTTTCCAGGGTAATGACTCCCTTGCCCTATGCTGCACACCATGCAGAACCCCAAACAATGACTGCAGGTGCTGTTGCTGTTCCACCTCTCAGTGCTTGTGGTCTATGCTAGGAATTAAGACACAGCACTCAACACACTGTTCAAGTGCAAAGCAGCACATAGAAGTTTAAAAACACTTTACATAACTGGATCACTTTTCCTCAAATTATTGTATTTTAAAACAGTTGCAAATTTAACAAATGATGTAATTGTCATGTGCTACTTTTACAAATGAAAGCACTGAGGGCAAATAAAATGAATAAATAATGCTCTCAATGCTGTAAGATTAATAAACAGGTAAACCAGGACTCAAAAGGAAATCTCTTAATTTTTTCATGAAGCAGTCCTGAAACAAATTTGTGGGATTATAATAGTTGAGATCGGTTTATAATGCTGTACGTTAAGTGCTTTTTGAGTATCTAAATGAACATAGCAACAGAGAAAGAAATCTGAGACAATAGCGTTAAGGCAGGTAAGGAATCCATGTGTTGCTAGTGAGTAGCTGCTCTGCATTGGCGGTGGCGCTTCTAACGGAGTGGAGCAGTGAGCAATGTGTCGGCTGGCTGCTGATTTGAACTTGCAGTTTGTGATAGTGCGTCATTCACGGCTTTGGAATTCCTGAGCGATATTGATATGTAAACTGAATATATATACATATGCAAATAGTGCCGATAATGCTAAAATCTTCTTTCAGACATATTTCTGAAACGATGTACTTTTAGAGAATCCTGCTAAGTCTAAATGTGCATTTTATAACCCCAGGTTTCTCTTCTGTCTTTAGTGGAAGATGAAATAGGATTCTCTCAAGAGAGCAAGCCCATAGTGTGACACAAAAGAAGAAACAAAGTGGTCAGAACTTGAAAAAGCATCAGTGGGTCAGTGACGTGCTGCCAGCCCTGATACAGCAGTGTGAGCATTAGAGACCGAGTACCTGGAAGCCACGTGCCAGGTTCACAGAAAAAAGTGGATCTAAATTCTACTAAATTAATGGTGATGCAATTCACAGGATGCTATTTATTCTAAAGAGTTTCAGTAACTTGAAATATTAAAACTGAATGAAACTCTCAAGCCAACATTCTCCAAGGACCTCCCACCAGGTCCCTGTTTCTGCCCCTTAGTCAGGTACACAAGCAATCAAAGTACATTGGAAATACATCTAATCATCAAAAGTACAATGACCGAGAAAGTAAACATTATTATAAATCACTTAGCCAATCCGAAGTGCTACAGAAATGCTAAACACTGGGGCCAACCTCCCAGGAGTGGGATGTGTGATCTGTTACGTAATCGAGGATGTACCTCATTCAATAAAGGGAACTAACTGGCTTTCAATAGAAGAATTCAAAGCAAACCACAGCAATGAAGAGTGGGTACCGTGTGTGTGTGTGTGTGTGTGTGTGTGTACTTATGCATGTGTGTCTGTGCCTGTTGTGTATATGTGTGGCCAAGGTGAGTACAGCACCTGTTATTATGAACAGAAAGTTAAAAGATAAATAATTTCAATTATTTTACAATGTTTAAAAAGGCTGTCTCATATAAAGTGAATAGTTTTAATTTAGTTGAATTCAATTTAACTAGGGTTTCTACGACAGCCCTATACGATAAATATTGTATTTGGTAGCTAGAATAAAAATACTTAGTCATTGCATTTTCTCTTTGTATTGAGGGGGATAAGTGCAAACAATAAAATGTGGTTAAGACTGTCTCAGTCCGTCTTGTGCTGCTATAACATAATACCTGTGATTGCATAATCCATAATGAACAGAAGTGGTTTCTGACAGTTTTGGAAGCTAGTAAGTCCACGATCTGGGAGGTGGCATCTGCTAAAAGCTTTCTTGCTACTTAATCTCATTGCAGAGGAGCAGTGACAGGTTGAGAGGAGAAACCCAAGTGACTAAATTTGTCCTTTTTTTTTGTTTGTTTGTTTGTTTTGTTTTTTTTCTCCGGTACCGGGAACCGAACTCACGACCTTGCGCTTGCCAGGCAGGCAATTTGCCGCTGAGCTAAATCCCCAGCCCTAAATTTGTCCTTTTATAAGGAACCCACTAGCGAGGAATGGCAGTATGTGCCTATAATCGCAGAACTCAAGAAGGCTGGGCAAGTGGGAGGACTGTAAGTTTGAACCCAGCCTAAGCAATTTAGCAACTTAGTGAGACCCATCTAAAAAATGAAAAATACTAAAGAAGGGCCCAGGATGTAGCTCAATGCATACATTCTGTGTTCAGTACCCTGTATCAAATACACTCATGCATTCATACATTCATATATAAATGCAAACTATTTCCACTTCTCCGGTAATGGCATTAACCTATTCATGAGAACAAAACCACCAGGCCTAATCCCTTTCAGGAGGTCCACCCTTTAAACACAGTTGCATGGGCTTTCTAACAATGTTTTTTGAGGGACATGTTGAAGTCACAGAAGACTATAAGATAATTCTTCTGTCTTGTAGAACAGATATATCCCCAGTACACATGTCCGATGCCCTCACACACATACTCACTAAACGCAAGGCCTAGGGCTAAATAATGCTTTTGATGATTTTAGCTATTTTTGGAGTGCTATTTTAGTGGATTTTTGCATTCTTAAATTATCCATGGTTCAGATAGCCAAAATTGCACCTTAGTGGTAATTTATTTTTTTTTTTATTTTATTTTTTTTTGGTTTTCCTCTGGTACCGGGAACCGAACTCGCGACCTTGCACTTGCCAGGCAGGCGCTTTGCCACTGAGCTAAATCCCCAGCCACCTTAGTGGTAATTTAGAAAGTAAAAAAAAAACTTGTCACAAGAATTAGAATAAGTTGTGAATAACCTCCATTTACCCAGCTCCAAGAAAATGAAGAATTAAAAACTGTCACTGTTCTGATTGCTTGTTTGATTTAGAGAAGACACCTTAGTGAAACTAAACATTTTTGAAAAACCTGTACACTACCAAGGAATGGATAAAAAAGATGTGGTCTTTTTATACAATGGAACACTACTGAATCATAAAGGATAAGCTGGAGGCTTTTATAGGTAAATGAATGCAACTTGAGATCATATTCATAACCGAAATAAACTAGATTCACATGCAAACATCCTATTGTTTTCCTAGTGTGAGAAGGTGAAAAAGTAAATAAGATAAAAAGGTACTGTAAATACTGTAAAATAGGAAGAAACTATCCAAAAGGAAAGAGAAACTGGGATGGGGGAAAAGAGAAAAGAAAGAAGGGAAAAGCAAATATATATATATACATATATATCTGTATATTTAAAATAGTTAAGGTAGTTATACTACTAATTTCTCTTAATGCATTGAAAAGAAAGGTTTGTGCTAATATTGTTTGGACAATTAAATTCTTACATCTTGTACTCTGAGTAACTAATTTAAAAATAACAATACACAGTGTATTAACCATTTTTACTCTCCTATTATCTTTTGGTAAAATTTTGTTTTTATTTCCTCTTACAAAAACGTGTCCTCTTTTATACTATTTTGTATTTATTTTAGATGATTTTTTTTTGTAACGTAGTAGTGGTATTTCCTACTTATACCTTCTGCACATTGATGTGATGTGTTGGGTAGATTGCTATTATTCTAGCTATTGAAGTAACAAATAGAATTTTCTAACATTTTTAAAGAAGGAAAAATAACTCAGAATGTAAGTCCTTAGTATTTAACTAAAGCTCTCCTAATTGCTAATAAATATTTTAGACTTTACTGTATTTTGTTCTATATATCTAAGGGCCTTACTTTATCTTACTATAAGATTGTTGTGATAAAGTAGTCATTTGATTATAGTTTCTTCAATAAAAAATAATATTTGTTACTCTGGCATTGGTTTACAATATAAACAAATTCATTCCAATAATCTTCCCTTACTGTATGTAATTATTTCAGTCTTATCATTTGCCACTCATGTTGATCCTACTTGAAATTTTAGGATCAGCTCTAGGATTCAAATTAATTAAAAACCAGAGATGCAGCTTATGTGATTTTCAAGAGGGAAGAAACTCACTGGTGTGCTAGGATTTTCCTCCTATTGTTTATACTTATTTTTAAAAATGGAACACTGGCAGCAAATGAGACCACAATCTGTAAGTAATAACTTGTTGAGATGGCTGGAGGGGCAGTAAATTGACAACAACGACTATAATCAATAGTGTAGGAGTCAGTAATGTTACATGAATTATTTAGTGTTTTAGTTCTTCCTCAGGAAAAAAAGTCCAGTGGTTGAACAAACAAATGTTCTCATTATATCCTGTCACTCATCTCTAACCGCACATTATTGATGGTTATTTAGAGAGAGATTATATCTGGAGAAGTAAATACGAACTCTGAATCACCAATAAAACTTTTAAAGAGCAGGTTTCCAGGGGCAAATAAGCCTCCTTAGCTCCTCAGCCACTGAAGGAGCCATGCTGAGTGGTATTCTTAAATAAAATGGTGACTCGGCCCAGATTCTCTTTAGGATGTAGGTTGTCAGAGGGGCAATATTAAGCCACAGTGTGTTGAGTTGCGGATGGTAAGCTCCACCTAGGGCTGGAAATTCTCTGTGAGAAGCAAACTAGACAGCCCACTTCAGCTATTGCCCTCTGGCTTTCCTGTCCGGTCAGAGTGAGCAAAGGAAGCATGAAGGCCAGAACAGAAAGAGAAATACTTTCCTCAGCTTTGTTTTGGCCAGGCTCTGTTCTTACCTGCTTTTTTCAGGGAATGAAACATAAGACACACAAACAAGTGTGGGGTCCACTGCACAGAAGTAAGTCAAACAGGTAAAGATTTAACAAAGAAGAGTTTTTCCTCTCCATTTCTGCATCATTATGAAAGAAACAATAAAAAGTGTAATGGGAGAGGATGTTGGGAACCTAGAATACCAGCAGAAGTCGCTGGATCCAGTTCTGATTTTGCAGACCTACTTTCTAAAACAGAAATAAGGTTGAACCTGAAGCAAAAATAATGCAAGGCACTGTGAATTGAAAAAATAAATAAAACAAAACAGAAAGATGGCTTTCTTTTTAATGTTCATTGCCCTCCCACCCCCTGAAAAAGAGCTGAAGGAATTTTTACTGCACTAGGATCTGCATTTCCACCTTCATATTAATGTTGTCATGAAAGAAAAATTGTAGACATATTCCTTAGCTATTTCATCTGCTTGACTTATCTCTCCCAACAAAACATGGGCCCTAATCCCCACTGTATTAAATACTCTGCAGCCACTAATGCTCCAAACTGGATGCTGTACTTCAGATAGAAAGGATTCTATACAATTCTGGGAGTGTAGAACAGGGATCGAGCCACCACAAAATGATTCAGTTTGCAGGTGGAAGTTAAGTGGAGCTCTCTTCAGGCTCAGAGTCCAGCTGGAACAAAACACACTGGATGTTTCCTTCTTACTTCATATGTTTACTATGTGAAAACTGGCCAAATTAAAATCAGGGGGCTAATGTGAGGAAAAATGACACCAAAAAGCAACCTAGAAGATGTTCAAGAAAGGAAAGATGTACAGCTGGTCTGCTTTGTATTGAGGATCACATGGAGCAGAGTTGCATACATAGGAATGAGGTATGTTTTGCAGGAGGAGGAACAGCTAACCAATGGCAGGGTTTTTGTTATGATGTAATAGCAGAGCATCTCACCTGCTTCACTGAACTGCTACCCTAATATTCCCCAAAGAGCTACAGGCTTGCTTCACTTTAGTTTGCCCTTGGTCCACTGAATCAACATCACCTCTGTCTGCAGAACTGATTCAGACTGACTAAATTTTTGAGAAAAGAATAGGATATGCTACTAAGATTTTCTGCACTGATGTACAATTAACTCTAAGGAATAGTTTTTATTTAACATCTCTTAGATCATACTGCTTCCTGTAAGAGCATAAAGTTGCTCTATGTTTCCTCTAAAAGTACCATGGTTTTCCATTTCATGCTTCAGTCTGTGATCCATCAGTTTTAAAATACCATGTGAGGTTTAGGTGTGAGTTTTTGTTTATTTGGCATGTGAGTGTCTGCTTGCACAGCAGCACTTACTGAAAGTATATCTTCCCTAGCTGATTGCTGCTGCACCGTTGTCAAAAATCAGTTGGACAAATATGTGTGACTCTGCTTTTCACTCCTCAGTTCTGTTCCTGTGTCATTGATCTTTGGATCTATCCTTCTGTCAGGACCACTCTGTCTTCATTACTGTAGCTGCCGTGTGCTATAAACTCTAATACTTGGTACAGTGATTCCTCCCATTTCTTTTTTACATTCCAAGATTATTTTAACTATTCTAGTTTGTGCATTTCTACGTAAATTTTGGAGCAAATCTATTTCTTTAAATTAAATGGATTATATTTGTTTATATTCTGCATTTTGTGTGTTGTGGGAGAAGTTTAGGATTATTTCTATGTAGTATAAAACTTGAAAGTAGGGTTTTCAAGTTGAACCTTTTGGAGGAGGTATTTTCATGTTATTTTTACCTCTTCTTTCTTGAAGTTTATTCTTTCTGGAAGGCTAATTTAGGCTAATACTTTGGAGGCAGACATTATCTTCTGTATTCTACCATAATCACTATGATTGAAACCACCAGCTTAATTTCTATTTTCTGCTTTTGCTTTTCCCTCTATCTCTTCACTCTTCATGTATCTTTTCTAGCCCAGTTTGAAAGAATTCAATGAATAGATGGTACATAATAACAGTAATGATTATAATAATAAGCCATAAACTCATCAAATATATAAAATATTTACTTAATAATATAGAAAGTTGATGTATTATTATAAGTATATAAATATTGAATTATTATAAATACTCAAATATTGAATAATTCTAGGATTTTTATCATATCTCAGTAACAAATTATACTCTAATTCCACTGGCTTAGTACACCAAGTGTTGTCTCTTGCTGCCATACATATCTAGCTTGGGTTTTTCGGAACAGAGCTCTGCTATCATAATTACTCAGTGACTCAGGTCGTTGAGGGTTCTGCCAACTTGGACTTAGCAGAAAGCTTCCTTGGCTGCCAGAGCTACTATGTTCATAGCTCATCAGGAGGGATCAGTTATATGTCCCTTCTTCAGTTAGAGATAAAGAAAAATAATTAAACCAATAACATAGTCAGAGAAGGAGTGGTATGGGTGACTGCTAGAAGTCTCTATACATGGTTTAACAGTTTTAGAAAGGAGTTTTAGTGAAATTACATATTTTTTACTATGATATTTTTATTTTAAAGGGAATAAATAATCAAAAAATTAAAAATGATACAGAATTTTAAAACAAGATGATAGGAAAAGTATGTAATCTTGTCTTCTTAGTGTAAGAAGCTGAGAATCTATACTTTTGCAAGTCTACATATCTAGTATTTTGAGGCACTGGGATTTTAACACAAGGTATCTGAATTTAAGGCATGAATATCTAATAGGGTTTTGGAACAAATAAGGAGAATTTTTAAATAGTGGTTCCTACTGAAGGACTGATGGTTCTACTAATACTTTTATACTTTGAGATAGACAAATAAGAATGATTATGTCTTTACTCTAGAATGAGGCTCTCAAATCTACCTGATCCCTGTCCAAAGTTTTTAGGTAATCTGGGTGGCCATAGAACATATGTTGGCATATTTCATGATTCTTTGTAGACATTTTGATGTAAGAATCAAAGAAAGGCCATAGCCTTAGTTTTTAGCAACAATTTCATGTAATGTATTTAAGGACATTCATAATGTAATGTAGCTAAATCAGGGTCATGACTCTTTTCGAAAATAGTAGATTCTTTCTAATATATACTTTTGTGTCAGATAACATGATGACAGCTTGTGGCTTCATGTATTCAGTTTTTAATTCAGCAAATATTTAATGTGTTCTGACACATGGCAGTCATGTGTCTTGGTTCTGGGACCACAGTGGTGCACACAAGTCTTACTATCAGTGAATGAATGTGCAGTAAAGACTAAATGAAACATAGAATGCTAGTGAAAGTTAAATGTAAGAAGAGCAGGAAATGAGGGTTAAAGTGACAAATCACAAGTAGCTATTTGTATATTGAATTGCCCGATAAAGGAACTAGCAATTCATTGTTTGTTTTTTTTTTTTCTTGTACAGGGAATCGAACTCACGACCTTGCGCTTGCCAGGCAGGCACTGTGCCACTGAGCTAAATCCCCAGCCCTGGAACTAGCATTTCATGCATCTTCTCCCAGGTTCAGGGTATAAACATGGTCCTCTGAAGCTGTGCTGATGCAGCTATACAGATAAAGTCCTTTCCTCAATTAAATTTCCTGAAGATCTTTGTATTCAATAAACTATACTGAAGTCATCATAGAGATAGTCATTAAGATCCTAATCTCCAGCAGCAACAGATTAAAAAGATAGTATGTCAGTTAATTTCATGTTTGGGAAGGTGATTTTATTAAGCTCCAAGCTATGGACATAGCAGTGTCAGGGTTATACAACAAAGTATCACTGCAGTGACAGTGACTACCGTTTAATGTCTGTCGTACATATCGTGTTTGACTCAGACACCGATGACAGTTCAGCATCATGTGCCATAAAGGTTAATGCCACGGACTGCATTTATTTCCCAAGAGGTGAAGCTATGACTCTTAAATGATTATCTTGTGATGCAAACAGACACTATAAAAATTCAACAAATTTCTACAAGCCCCAAGTTTTGAATTTTGTAATTTTCATTGGAATAATGTCATTTTTCTGTGCAGGATGGATTATATATGTATATATGTATATATATGTTTATATATAATAGATGGATTTTAATATATATAATTTTGAACAATAAATATACATTTCTTTGAGTCTTCACATGGGTCTGTAGGAATAGAAGAAATTTGGGAAAATACTTTCATGGTAAGAGATATTTTCTGAGCAATTCCTCACAAGCTGAGAACAAATATTTTGAAAAACATTGGAGAAGATTAAAATCGGATGATGATTATTAATTTTTTGTTTGTTTGTTTGTTTGTTTCCGGTACTGGGAATCAAACTCATGACCTTGCACTTGCCAGGCAGGAGTTGTGCCGCTGAGCTAAATCCCCAACCCCTTTTTTTAAAAATTTTTTTTTTCGAGATGATGATTATTAAATTTAGACATGTCTACTGATTTGCTATGAAAAATCAAGAAATCAACCTACTCTTCCTTCTACATTTATTCTTTTACAATTTTTTTGTATTTTTATCTTTAATAAGGCTTGCAATTTATACATTCTGTTTAGTAGCCACAGTTCCCACAGTTGTAGAGGAATAGATTTATATGTAAATCAATGGAAGTTTTATTACCAGGACCCTTACTAGAGATTCCTTTCCTGAATGTTTGTTTTATGCTGCCCCTGGTTGACTGGGTTTCCTTTCAAATCGATTTTCTTTCTAAGAACAGCTCATGAGTCCCTTGCACCATGAGTTATTTGTGCTAAAACATAATTTGAACGTGTAACTAGAACCTTTCCTTCATACTGTTAAAAGAATACGTGTAGAAATCAGACCAGCAGACTGGAACATCTAGGAGGATCTTGGTTGGGATGTCTCGTTCTCCAGATCCTGGAACTCGCTGGTCCTTTCTTCTCAGGCACATTCCACCTGCTGGAGCTCATTTGCATGGCCACACCCACCCGCAGAGGAGAACATTCCTTCAGTGAATAAAGCTCAGGGTCTGATGATGAGTCAACTTCTGCCATACCCTGTCAGGCGTAGACGAGTGTAGAAAGAGAATATTGTAGGCAGTGAACAAAGCATTCATTAAATATTTCCTACAGAAAAATGAGCATGTATCATGTTCTGTTTTCACATAAGACAAGTTGTGCATCCTCACTGTTGTAACAGCTCATGCTTAGAGGGTTCTTTGCAGTTTTTCTAGCAGTTTTTGATGAACTCTTCAGTTCTGTACACTAGTTAGGACAATAGCAATAGTTAATATGACACGTAGGTAATGGGGCCAGTTGTTTTCTTATTGTCATATTTAGAGCTTTGCCATATGGACAAATCAGTAATGACCTAAAATTAGGTTATGTAAGATAACAGAGGTAAATTTTATAGGCTCTTTGCTCACATGGAAGAAAGAAAAAAATGTGTACTTAAATCATCTCGGGGACTATGCGTTTACTGCAAGTAATATACAACCTTTGGAAATTATCTGTTATTCCACGCTCACAAGCCTCGTGGGAAGCAGGAATCCCTTTTGGGACACAATAGCCTTAGAGTCTCAATCGTCTGTCTTCCTCAGAACAGGGCAGCTGTTGCTCACTGTACTGAACTGCTGTTTCTTTTTCATTTTTCTTTTTTAGTTCAGCCTTTTCTCTGTTTTAGCTCTCTTTGTGCTAATTCTTGGTTTGAGCTTTATTAAAAATCGCAACTTTTACTCTCTGCTGCCCTTTCCTATACTGCTCCTGATATGCCCTGCAATGTGATTTAATCATTTTCCAGGGCGAAGGGCGCTTCTGTGCAGTACTGCTCGGGGTTATGGCCCGCATTCAATTAGTGCTGTGTACTTGGTTGCGGTGAACGGGAAGCGCAGTCAGCGGGTGCAGTCCGGGAACGCAGGGGATTCTTCACTTGCTGCCAGGAGGGGCGAGCCGCCTCAGTCTCACATACCCCTCTGCAAAGGCTGTGTTATACAGCGCACAACCTTTGAAATATGTTATACTCCATCCCTCTCACTGTTGCCTCCTTATAATGCTTTTCCTTTTTTTTTTTTTTCTTTTTCATCCTAGAGCAATGACCAACAGGGGGCAGCAAACCCTCTCAAAAGGACGCCTGCGCCAAACGCGCTGCCCGCGACCCGAGCTATGTTTCCCGTCCCTTATATCTTGACATTTTCATTCTTTTCTCCTTATTTTTAATAAGAAAGTTGGAATTTAAAAAAAAATCAGCCTCCTTTTTTGTCGTACTTGCTTACTTTCGATTCGTAATATTAAAAAAATTGTTTCTCTACAGAGGTTGGAGAATTGGCAAATTTGAGATTTCACCAGGATAGAAAATACACAGGCTAACTGAAACTCTCTTTACTTCAGAGGACGTCTTCGAGTGATAGTTATGACTCTTAAAATCATAATGCGTTGGTAAGTATTAGCATGTAGATTCATGATCTAGAATTCTAGAAGAATATTTTAAACTTCAGAGAAGAGACACTTTTATTAATCAAAAGAAAACTGATTTAATTTTCATCTTCGCTGAACACAACTTGATATGTGTACTACCTTTTATTATTTTATGGAAAGAAAAAGATGTCAGAATGAGAGGAAGAGGGAGGAAGACCAAGAATGAGAAAAAGAGAGGGAAAAGAAGGAAAAATAACCTTAGGCAAATACTTGCAAGAGGCAGAATTGGCAATATTCTTCCAGGGAATAGAATTCGATATTAAAATATGTAGATGCAATTCAGAGAGATATTTCATATTGATAGAAACAAATCCAGTACAGAAGCATAGAAGTCATGCATGTTCATGTGTACTACAACTTTGAAATATTTGAGAAACTGAGGAATATACAAGAATATGGAATCAAAATTAAGTAGGAAATTTAAAAATCTCAGGCCACAGACAGAGCATGTAAAGACAAAGCAAGTATGGATGCTGTGGGGTCGGGTGATGCAATTATGCTTGAGCATCCATGAAATCCAAAAGAGATTATTAAACATCGATGAATAACCACAGAAATGACACTGGCTCTGGGGTTGACATTGTATTGTACACTATCTCATTGACTCTCCAAAGAAGCAGTAATACTATTCTCTGACTACTATGACATCAGTTTGGAATCAACAGCAGACATAATAAAAATTGAGCTTATGCACTATGTTTAAACAACACTTAGTAAATTCAATGTTCCAGGCTTTTTTTAAAAAAAACAGACAGTAGTGACTACAAGAATAATAAAAAGTGATAACACTGATACCAAGAAGAAATTATACATCTATAAGTAATGTCATGTAAAGAAAAAGTGAAAGGAAGTAAACTAAGTTTTCAATTCAAGACATCAAAGAACAAAAAGTCCAGAGTAAGCAGTACATAAAAATCACCAGGGACAAAGATAGAAAATAACTGATGGCAATAGAAAGCTCACATAGTTAAACCAAGAGCTGCTTTTCTGAAGGAAAATAAAATCTTGGCACAAACAACTGGAAGTGGTAATCATTGAAAAATAGTAGAGAATATCATCTCAACTATGATTCCTATGTATTTGTGATTAAGGGACTTTTAGATGAATTGGATAATGTGTAAGAAAATATGAAATATTAAAATAGAATAAAAAGATTTTAAACAAACTTTACAACTTTAAAGAGCCTAAAATTATAGAATATTTTCTTAAAATATTGCAAATTTAATTAGTAGTTAGAGAAATTGTCTCATTTGACTTAAAGGGAAAACTGTAACAAAGCTTCAGGTAAAATTATTACTCATGTTAATTATTCTTGCAGGGATAGAGAGAAGTAAAATTTCTCCAGTCTAATGGATGATTGTAGATATTCTTAATAATTAAACTCATCTAAGAACAATTTAAAAATATACCCACACTTAGTTCTAAATAAAGATGTAAGTTGTCATACATTTATAGAATTATACAGTGGTAAATAAACCTTATTTCATTATTTCTTTCCTAATTCTTTATTTACTTAACCTTTAAATTACTTTATTAACACATTTTGTCCAGTCAGTCCACCACCTGCTCCCCAATCTGGTCCCCAATCTTCTGTCATATAACCCATATATGTGCTGGTTTTCTTGTCAGTTTGTTTTACCTCTAAATAGTATATCAGATAACATATTTATGATATTTATAACTTATTTATTATATCTTATAACATTTGGTTTATCTTAGATGATATATATGTGCATTTGTCCTCCTGCAAAACTGTATTCTAGTACAACAAAAATATTTTTATTTGCTTTTGTATTATTTAAAACACCCAGGGCTGAACCTTGTAGTAAATAGCTGATTAAGCATTGCTTCTCAAGATTAACTGAGCTGAATGTTTGCAAAGGAAAATAAGAAAACTACAGAGTAAATAAAGTTGATAGAAAAAGATTTCATAATGGTAAGTTTACTAAAAACAGGCACCACAGGTTTTCATCCTCAGACCCTGAAATTTGACAAATATCTGAGTAAAAAAGATAAAGTATGCAGAAGTTGTCCAAAATTATTTTCTTCTCCCTATATTTTCTCCTGCCACTGCTTATGAAGAATTTACTATAACTAAAGATATTTTATTATTCTGTGCATATTTTACTAGATTTTTTTCCTCATTATTTCCTAACAGTATAAAAAGAAAGAAATCAGACCAGACAAAAAATGGCTGCAAAATAAGATATTCTCCCTTAATTTTTTAATGCCACAAAGGCTAAAAGCTACTCAATAAAAGTGGGTAAGAATCTAGACACAGAACACACTAAGATCTGTTTGACTTGACACAAACAACGTGACTCTTGCTTTCCATTTCTGTTAGGAAGTGTATTTTTTCAAGGTGCTTTGATGATGGGCTAGTTTTGTTCTAAATTAATATACTTTATTTTGACTAGCTTTATCTTTACAGAAAAATTGCACAGAAAGTATAGACAGTGATCACATACCTGTTTATGTCCTTCAGTTTCCTCTATTAAATCTTGCATAAATGTACACTTGTTACAATGAAATGAACAGATAGTGATGCATTATTATTAACTAAAAGCCATTAGGTCTGTCTGTGTTGTTTTTTCTGTAGGTTGGATGAATCTGTAGCATATATTCACCTTCACAATGTCATGCAGAATATTATAGGAAACTGTTTTATTGCCACCGGTCCCCTATTTTCTACATACTCGTCCTTCATCTCCTCCCTTTAAATCATTGAAAATCCATGTTTTTCTTTTAATTTTAAAAACTAAAAAAACTAACAAAACAACAATGAAGACAAAATCAAAACAACCCAAAGACAACAAAAATGATACATGACCTCAAGACAAAATGGTAGGAATCAACAAATGTTGCTACATTACATGCTGTTATCTTCAACGAAGCTGCTCAGTCCACCAGATACAAGGATGTAAGACTGATCAAACAATCAAAGACAGCAACAAGTAATAATAAGAAAAAAACATTGGAAATGATGCAGAGCTTCACCATAGAAGATGGTAGGAGTTCAACAGTGGTTCTTATACTGAAATCCATGTTTTTATTGTACTGACTCCACAGATTTGCCTTTTTGTGAATGTCGTATAGTGGAAACATACAATATGTATCCTCTCCTGATTGATTTCTTTTACTTAGTAATGCACATTTTAATTTCCTCTATGTCTTTTCATGGCATAATATCTCACTTCTTTTTAGAATGGAATATATTTCACTGTAGGTATAATTAGGTGCCCTGCAGTTTATCCTTGCACCTACTGAAAGACCTCTCGGTTGTTTCTGAATTGTGGTGATTATGAATAAAGTTGCTATGAAAGTTCAGTGCAGGTTTTGTATGAACATAAGTTTTCCATTAATTTGGGAGAATACCAAGAAGCATGATTGCTGGATTGTATGGTTAAAACATGTTTAATTTTTGTAAAAAATTGCCAAATTGTCTTCAAAATTTTGTACTATTTTCTAGTCCTGCCAGCAACTAATGAGTTTCTATTGCTCCATATCTTTGTCAGCATTTGATTTACCCAATGTTTTAGTTTTTAGCTACTCTAATACCTTAATAACTCATTGTTGCATTAAACATTGAGAATGTTTAATACATTTATTTATTATGCACTTATTTACACTTATTTATCATCTGTATATCTTCTTTGGTAAGGTACATATGCAGATCCTTGTGCAAGCATTGGATTTTTCATTTTCTTCTTGAGATGTAAGAGTTCTTTGTTTATTTGGTATACTACTTCTTTATCTGATATTTACTATGTAAATATTTTCTTCCAGTTTGTGGCTTGTCCTTTCCCTCTCTTAACACTGTTTTTGGCAGAATTGTATTTTTTTTTTTTTTTTTTAAAGAATGCAATTAGGAACAGCATCCAGACACAAAGTTGCATCATGAGGGATTTGCTGAGATCTCCCAAGCCACCAGGGTGCTTGTCAGCAGAAACAGTGGCCTGGGGCTGGTGCCTATGCAGACCTCTCTGATTTTTCTTTGTTTGCATTTTCCTTTGTCAGCAAAATGAGCTAATTAGGGCTCTTCTTTAAAACTGGCTGCAGGCCCAAATTATTAGAGACTTTTGCTTGCAATTTTACTGCTTCTTTTTCTTTTTGGATCAATTCAGAGTGAACTTTTTGTGTTCATTAACTCTAGGTGCAACTGGAAGCTGAAAAAATAACATTTAGGAAAAACACTCATTAATTTTCTTACTATCCTGCCATTAGCTGAAAGTACCCTGTCATGAGGCAAACTTCAAAACATGCATCACATTAAGGGAGGATACTTACTGAGTTGTATCAATGTAATTGCACCTGCATCTTATCAAAGAAACTAAAGATTAAACCATCTAACTCTTCAGTATTAAAACCATGCAAAATAGAGCCAGGAACATAAGCTAGTCCCTTCCAGCCGAATACATTTGATTTGCAAAGTGTATAAAATGTTTTCACACTCTGAAATCATTTTCAGATATTATATTCAACAATCTCTTGAAATGGTTAGCAGTTCCTTTAAATGAGATAATCACCCGCTCTTGAGCTGTAAGGCATAAAAAATATGTATATACACGGACTGTTCTCAAAGGGCAGAATGCAAATACATTTGTTTGTGCTCCACATATCATCAAACCACTGCCTTCTCCTAATACATATTCTCTTGCTGGGGAAAAGGCCCAGAGCTCTCTTGTCTGTTGTATTATGTATTTCAGATGACTCACTCCAATCTCAGTTTAATGACTCTGAAATGAATAATACATTTAAAAACACGTACAGAGATAAATATAAATTTGTACTATTTAATTTTAGTTACCAATAACATATTGAGAAGTGGCATGAAGTGGTGTCATTTTTTTGCATGCAGTGTAACCATTAGTTGTTGTCTAATATATTGATGGCAAAAATTCCTTGCAGTTTTCCGGAAAAAAAATACATCTGATGTATAGAGAAAATATATAATATGTAGGTTTATCACTGAATGGTTTGTCTTCTTGTTTTTCCATCTATATGTGGCATGTATAATTAAATTCTTTTCCATACCTTGCTATCCCATATATTTAATATTTGTTTTAGTCTTTTACACAGGTGCTATTCCAACCAAAGCACCAGGTGTTAGACAGAACTGCCATTCAGCCTGACATTTAGCCCAGCCCTTGTATGAGTCTGCTACGCTGTGTAGAAAGTAGCACAGACTTGGTGGCTTAAGTAAAAGAAATTAATTGTCTCACATTTCTAGAGGCTGGGAGTTTGAGATAACCACACGGGCAGGGCTGGCTTCTTCAGAGGGCTCTGAGCAAAGTATCTACCTTTGTGTTCTCTTTGACTTACGGATGGCCATCTTCTCTCTTTGCCCTGCGAATTCACATTACCTGTGTTCACATCTTCCTCTTGTTATGTGAATGCCAGTTATGTTTGATTAGGATCTGTCATAAAGGACTCATGTGTACCTTACTTAGATTTGCAAACACCTTGTCTCTGAATGTTGTCATATTCTTAAGCACTGGAGGTTATACTGTACACACATAAATTCAGGGGAACTCATTTAGCCCATAACAGTCCATTCACAAATACCTTACATACCATTCACAAGTACCTTACAGTTTACATAATAGAGGGCTCTTTTGCATGGTTCTTCTCTCCACTCATTTTTAAAGCATTTTTAAAAGTTGAATAGACAATACAGTATCAGAGATGGCATGGTATTGAGAATAAAGTATTGTGTATACTTGCTGTAGTTTCCTTGGAAATCCCATTTCCAATAGTGGAATAATAGGATTCCCTCAAAACTCAGTTTTTCTCAAACATAAAAAGTTGCTTTATGATTACTCTGATATATATAGTCACTTAAGTTTATAAAATGAATTTTGTAATTTGTCAAAGAACTTTCTCAAAGAATTTGGGCTGGGGGCTGGGGATATTGCTCAGTGGCACAGTGCCTGCCTGGCCAGGGTAGGGTTGTGAGTTCGATTCTTAGTAAAAGAAAAAAATTGCACTGTGGTAAGCTGTCTCATATATGGGCTGCCTTCATGAACATGTGCAGCTCTTAGGGGCCTTTCTTTTTGCTGTTCTCTTTTCTTTCTTCAACAAGCAGGAATATATTTTAAGAAAATCATATTTTCTTAGTCAAAATCAACTCTTAAGAAGGATGGGATGATTTCTTTATGCTAACTTACAACACTAAAACTTAATAATGTCATTTCCTCTAGGAGCATTTTGACTTTAGTTTGAAAACACCTTGGTTAAGGATTGAAATGTTCATTCCTACCTGTGGAATTTAAGCATGAAGAACTTTGCAATATGTGACTTCCAAAATCTTAAGATGCTTTATGTGGTCCTGTGAAAGTCAAATCAATTAGTAAAGCCAAAACATTTAAAATCATCTCCGGCATGCAGTGAAATTTTAATGTCTTTAGTTAACACTATTGCAGCCAAACATCCTGAATAATATACATGACAATAGTCTATTGAATGATGAAGGATCTATGTAAAACTTTCTCCAGAGAATTGAAAAGGTATTTTGTTGGCTCAATCTATTTGAGGTTTTAATTGAATCTATCCTTTTAAATTTTTTTCTCACTTTTAACTTAGATATATTTCCCACAGGATATTCTTTTTATTGCCTTCATGCAATAAGCCCATAACATATATCTGGTTGTCTTAGTTACTTTTCTCATTGCTGAGACAAAATACTCAGCACTCAAAGATAAAGGATAGGTTTTATGTAGCTGACCGTTTGTATAGGTTTTACTCCATTATTGGCTGGCTCCAAGGCAGGGTACCATCACAGAGGAGAAACTGTTGATGGCAGGCAGAAGGTAGCAAAGCAGCAAAGGGACAGCTCTTTCTATCCCTTATATCTTATCCCGGCTACTTAGGGTGGGTAGCACTCACATTCTTAATCCAAGTGCCCTTGGTCCTAGCATTACACCATGAATCAATCCCAGCGTCACACACTCGAGATCCAGCCACCTCTGAGAAAGCCCCAAGTATGACTGCATGAGGCTTTGGGAGGACATCTAGACACAAGCCATTACATGGGCTCAGCTTTGCCGTATCAACTTTCATTAGTATATTTAGTTTCTTAGTCTGCCGATTTATATTTGTTGTACTTTAAGGGGCAGAGACAGATGGAAATTTAAGGAATGTGCAAATTAACATCGCTGTGGAAATAATAATTTGTAAAGTATCCTGGGAACTGGAGACACATCTTACGATGTAAAGTCCCTGAGTGTATTAATTATTAATTATGATTAAATGATGCTGTTCAAAGTCGGAGTGAGCCTGTGTGGCTGAAAAGAAGCAGCAGAGCCTGCTCCGCACAGCTTCAGTTCTGCCCGCAGCCTTGCTACTTGTTCACTTCAGAACATATGTGCTGCCAGTATGGGTGATGTGCAAAGCCATTTTTTAAAAAGCCAAAAGAAAAACAGATTTAAAAAAACCCCTCCTTCCCATTTGTTAGTGCATTAAATGACATCTTTTTGGTACAAACATGTTCTGAGAAGAAAATTCATCGTTTATTTATTGAAACCTTATCAGGATAAATAAATACACTAGGATTTCATAATGAATACAGCAGCAAAGGAACACCCAGACCCAGTATTTAACATCGCCAATGGTCCAAAGAACCAACTGTGTGAGAGTGTAAATTTGTTAGACAAATTTGGTTTGCAGTTTCTCTTTTTGTCATCATTGTCATGATTACCATTGATGGAAGGTTTACAATTGCCTGTTTCTTATTCTCTGCTTTGACTTGCCAGAGTTTATTCAGTTTCTTTACTACACAAGCCAAAAAAGCACTAAAGTGAAAAATGTGTTGCTTGACCATCTTTTCCTGAGTGTGGACGGCTGACTTGGTGAGACATTTTCTGTCAGATTCCAACAGACATGCCTCCTTCATGACCAACTTCCTTATAAAAACCTCTCAAAAGTTTTTTCTTTGCCTTTCCCTACAAATGATGAGTCTTTTCTATTTGAGTATGTTGCTGGTTTTAACATGGCAGATTTCTCCATATTGGAGTAGTCTTTCTGAGTAATGGCTCTTCTCATCTAAATGAGGATTTTGATGATAATTATGACAGTGATAATGGTGCAGATTATTATGAACCTTAGAAGGGGCAAGCTTTTCTTCCTCCCTTATCTTAGAACACTTCCTTTAGAAAATGTGTAACTTAGCTCTTTTCTATCTCTTGGAAATGCATGCGGTTCTTTTTAGGAGCAAAATTTGTCTCTTTACAACCCCTTTACCGTTAGGACACAAGGATGGGTTTCTCAGGTATGTAGGAGCTGTCTGTAAACTATAACCACCCCAGAAAATAGGGCGTGGATCTCTCAGATTCTGAGGTAGAAACCTATCTTCAACCTCTCCAAAACCACCTCGATTATAAAGATACAACAGATTTATTTTCCCTCTGCACAAAACTCTTTAGCGCATACAGAGGGTCACTTTAATTATGGAGTGAATTTAGGATGCGTTGGATGTGATACATAGTGCTGTCAAGTCCTTTAACCTAAGGACTAATTGTTGTTGTTCCTGACAATATGCAGAGTAAGTGGTATTTTCTTGACTGTGCAAAATGGTGAGACTTATTTTAATCTTTGCGATCTTCTAATGGAACGCCTGCAATGATGCAAGACGTTCTGATTTAGATCTTCCCTAACAGTCAAATGATTTTCTTTCTGTTCTACTTCTGTGGATAGATGTTCCAAGTTGAGAAGAGATTTTTATAAATCCTATCCCACCTCGACTTGACAGAACACATGTGTGTAGTGTATTTTACCTGATTTTGTCTTCCCAAGAACTTGTTGAGGGTGGCATTATTGCTCCTTTACAAATGAGAAAAGTACTATATCCAGGTTAAATACAGAGCTTCATTTTTTGTGGTAATAGACAGTCTTCAAGTGTGCCTTTTTCATTTTGCTATTTTCATTTAGAGTATTGACATTTAGAGTTCAAAGGACTTTATTTTAGGCCTACAATGTTCATGTTCTGCATAATGTCACAAGTAGTTTGTGGTAAAACATAAACAGTTACATGAGAAGTGATAGAGGACTTTACAAAGGAAACTAAGAAGGGACATGAAAGATTAGAAAGGCGACACTGTTGTGTTCGCAGACATTTTGTGGACCAATGCTATCATATGACCTTCCACTACTTAACTAATTGACTGTTTAATGTCCAAGTCATGTTAGAAAATAATGGAGTAACTAGCATCCTGTTAAACAAAACAACTTTGAATCTGCTTGATTTGATCCATTCCACTGTTCTGTGCCATGACCAGCAGACTTCTGTTGTCAGGACTTCTGCAGCTGTTGCTACCTCCAGCCTTTAATGGAAGAGACTTCCCTGAGAATGCTGTTTCTTTAGCAGCCCTATTTATAGAAGCTCAATTCATAACAGCTAAATCTTGAAAGCGGCTTATATATCCATCCACAGATGAATGGATGGAGAAATAAAATATGGCATTTATACACAACAGTGCATGACTCTGCCATAAAAGATAAACTTGAGTTGTTTGTAGGAAAATGGATACACCTTAAGGTCATAATGTTAAGTGAAATAAATCAGACACATAAATTTGAATATTGCATTGTCACTCTTATGTGAGAACCCTAAAATATAAACAAAGAGCAAAATGAAAGGTAGGTAGTAGGAAAAAGGAAGACATATCTTTAGCAAAAGAGAAGGGGACTAACGGATGGAGTGAGTAGGGAGGGAGGGGAGGAAAAGGGGAAGACAGAAAGTACTAAGATGTGCTTTGTCCATGTGCCCATACTCTACAGGAATGTAATCATGCTGCCCTGCTGGCTTGTACTGATAAAACATAAAACCTGGAAAAATTTCCCACACAGACAATCTTCCAGTCAAAGGGCTTTGTCTTTCTAATCAAGCTAAACATGCTTCCTAGACAAGCAACTCTGAAAATTCATCTACTATGTTGTGGTTATTTCCCAAATTCTATATTATCTCTGTTCATTCACTAATGAGCCTGATTTTTATATATATATATATATTAATCTCCACTAGCGACCCTTACCAACAATGGGCCAGCAGCGAGCTTTCTGGTCAGGATCAGCCCTGAGTCCCCACTGTTCATGTTCTTTTATGGTATTCTCATCCTTCCATTCCCTTGATTTTAAATATTCCTTACTTGTTGACAGCATCCAAAATTATATTTCTATGCCAGAATTTTCTGAGTTGTTAAATCATACATTTAAATGCCTATTTAACAGCTCTGCTTGGCTGAATTGTAGGCATGTCTAATGTAAGTCGTCAAAAAAATAGAAAGCTTTCATCTGGACTTTCCTCAGACTTGTACATTTCATTAATGGCACCCCCATCCACCTACACATTAAAATGAGAAACCTCATGAAACTGGAAATCCTCCTTAATTATGCTTCTCCCTAATCTTTTCCGTCTACTTCCATAAGGTAGCTCACAACACCTCCAAACTGTATCTTACATTTCTGTCACCCTACACTGAGCTTTTGTGGTCTCTGCCAGGCTTATCAATAGCCCCACTCTGCACTCCTGAGCTTCCCATTCTAAGCCCCTCTTGCAAAGCAGAGGTCTGCTGAATCTCTCTGCCACCTAAAACTTTCATTCCTTGTTCTTTTTTTTTAGAATGAAACCCAGACTTTCCATTATTTCTCTTGCATTATCAGTAGCAAAACTCAAACTAAATCAAAGAATGGGGAATGCAGACAAGCAGGCCTCAGAGAAGCAGGAATGGAGGAAAAGTGAGAACTTTTTTCGCCTTTTGAAATGATTTCTATGGATTCCTAACCTGTCCTCCATTTCCTTTAGCTCTCTGTCTGCTCACTTACAGTGTCTCATCTTCCCTAATGTTCTTGCTTCAGCCTCTGTTTCTCTCTCTCTCTCTCTCTTTTTCTTTTGTCTTTTTGAGACAGGGTCTTGCTCTGCAGTTCAGGATGGCCTTGAGCTCACTTTGTAGCCCAGTCTCGAACTCACAGAAATTCTCCTGCCTCAGCCTCCTGGGGACTGGGATTACAGGCATCCTGCCAGCCTCTGTGTCTGACCAATACTTCCTAAAAACTTTCAGCCCAAAGAAAACTCGCCAAAGATTTCTTTTAGGAGTCGCAGGAATTCCAGTGAGACAGATAATCATATCCATAATTGTTGTAGGAGAGTTGTAGGGTAATCTCTGAAAAAGGCCTAAAACTTCTGAACTATTGTGGAATTGTTTTTCACAGCCATAATATATTATAAGAAAAATTCTTATGGTTGCCATGATGTTTATGCTCTTGCTTAAAGCACAGCTGCAAACAGGTACTGACAGTGGATAAAATCTGCAAATTGCTTTTTAAAATCCCCTTTGTTCCAAGTTTGTGGGCTTTCTTTTGACTCTGCTGGTGATTTCTTTACATGTGCATAAACTTTTCAGTAGGATGAGATCCCAGTTGTTGATTCTTTCAAGTGTTTCACGTGCAGTTTGGTTTTTGTTTGTGAAATCTCTGCCTACCCCTATGTCTTCAAGGTTTTTACCTACTTTCTCTTCCAATAGATTTAGTCTTTCTGTTTTAATATTGAGATCTGTGAACCATTTTGACTTGAGTTTGGTGCATGGTAATAGACTTGGGACTATTTTCAGTCTTTGGCAGATGGCAAGCCAATTTTCCAGCACCATTTATTAGAGAGGCTATCGTTCTTCCAGTGAGTTTGTATGGCCCCTTTATCAAAGATTAGGTGGCTGAGTGTGGTTTTGGTTGTGGCTGTTTCTTCCAGTCTGTTCCATTGATCCTCAGGTCTGTTTTGCAGCCAGTACCATATTGATTTTATGACCGTAGCTTTATAGTATAATTTCAGGTCAGGGCTTGTGATTCCACCTGACTTGTCCTTGTTGCCCAGGATTGCTGTCCCTCAGACAAAGGGCTTCTATCTAGAACATGTAAAGAATTTAAAAATATCAGCCCCCCCCCCAAATTCAAAGACCCAATCCAAAAATGGGCAGCTGAGATGAATACACACTTCTC
>NW_004955402.1:52165468-52203249 GCF_000276665.1 Chinchilla lanigera | reverse complement strand
AAAGACCCAATCCAAAAATGGGCAGCTGAGATGAATACACACTTCTCAGATAAGGAAATACAAATGGCAAATAAATACATGAGAAAATGTTCAGCATCATTAGTCATTCGAGAAATGCAAATTAAAACAATATTGAGATTCCACCTTACTCCAGTAAGACTGGCTAGCACTAAGAAATCAACCAATAACAAATGCTGGTGAGGCAGATAAATTCGAGGCTTTTGTAGGTAAATGGTCACAACTAGAGACCAAAGTCATAAGTAAAATAAATCAGATCCACATGTGCAAACACTGCACTGTCTCACTAGTGTAAAACCTGAAAGAGTTAATTTAAACTTGGAGGTATGATAGACATTGTGAAATGATAGGAAAACACTCAAGGGTAAGTGGCAACTGGGATGTGGGAAAAGAGAAGGGAAAGAAGGAGAAATTTTGTATGTGTGTATATACAGGATAGTTAACATAGTTGATTTACTGTCTTCTATTTCTTTGCTGAAAGAAGCTGTTAATGAGTCCTTGATTGATCAATATTGCATGTCTCTAGCTGTTTTCATGAGAAACCACTTTGAAGATATCAATATGTAATACAACAAGCATTGCTGATTTCCTACCATTTTGTTTGTAACTCTGAATTGTCTGTACTGTTCTTTCACTATTTTGTGAAAGATTGTCTGTCTGTTAATGTTTTCCTCCTTTTATTTTTAAAATAAAAAAATAAAATCCCCTTTGTTTAGGAATCAGTTTGGTTCTATTTTTTATTTGTATATCTTAATGAAAGATGTTTTCTGCTTTGTTTTCCATATTAACACCAGAGAAAGTCCTAATGAGATTTCACTATAGGCCTCTAGTTTTCCTTTTTGTTTCCCTTAGTAAAGTAGGAGAATATGAATAATCTTTACCTATTAGTCATACTAATGTAACTAAAGGAAATTATAATTGGGTATTTTATCAATAATAAGAATCAGACATAATAATCAGAATCATGACATAGGACCCTGGGCACCTCCAATACAGACTCATTACTGTACTTGTTAATTTTATTAGTTATAGTAAGAAGTCCTAGTAAGAAGTCATTGGGTTCACAAATGCTTCTGTTCATGGACAATTTGGATCACAAACAGAAACATTCAGCAAAATTTTACCTCTGGTCACAAACTCCGCATCAGGTGACGAGCACAGCCTTGGCCATCTTCCTTGCAGAAATGTGAACAGGGTCACCTTCCACAGAACTGTGGAACAAATTAAGTTCGTGAACCAAGGTGCCACCATACTGTAATATCTTTAATTTTTTTCATTCCTCTCATCATCCTTTCTGACGCTAGAACTCAGTCAATTCACATGTTCTTTTGATATTGAAGGGTGACTTCCATACTCTCTGACACAAAAACATTTCCTGAGTTTACTTTTGCACTTGTTGAAAATCTAATAATGAATGGCCATTTCTGTAAGGAAGGCTTATTATTTTATTACTGAGAGTAGTACTTAGAGAAAACATTTCTAGAGCATGATGGTATTTATTGCTACTAAATCGTCTGTGCTTCTAGGCATCTATGATAAACAGAGCTAATGAATAATAGTTCTCTGAAGAATATTGTGGATTTTCTGAGTTTATTAAATATTTATGAGTGAACACTTGGATGATTTTTGATATTTTAGTATTTCTAATAATCCTGAGGTTGGTATCTTTGTATATGCATCATTTTGAATAGTTGGAAAGATATGCTAAATATATTTCTCCAGAAGCAGAATTACTTATCAAAGGATAAATGCGTATGTAATTTTCATAAATACTGCCAAATTCCCTTCCCGTAGACTTGTGCACCATCTGTCTTTGCACAAGCAATATGTGAGAGCACCTGTTTCTCTGCTACTTTGAAGTCTGTTTTAAAATTTGTATAGTTTTGCCTTTCTGATAGTTGAGAAATGATACTTCAGCAGAGTTTTAAGTTGTTTTTCTCTTAGTTGTTTTGGTGGAGTTGAGTATAATTTGTATGTTTAAAGTTTTTTTTTTCCTTTTTTCAGTGAACTGTCCATACCTTTGCCCATTATTCATTGAATTTCTTGACTTGCACTCCATTTGGGGGTGATTCAACATAATGTGAGTGCTCTCAAAACGGTATTACAAATACTGTCATGTACTGCACCATTTTGGATATGAAGTAACAGAACATGCCTACTATCCAGCTACCAGCAATGGAATGTTACCAATGTCTTGGAAGAATATTTGTGTGCCATGTCACAGGAGGAGCACATATTCAGCATCCTTAACATTATGAAACACTGGAACACTTACATGAAAGACTACCTTTATTTATATGTTTATATATATATATATGTGCGTTAAAGCGCGTGTACTATACTTGTACACAAATCACTGTACAAGTACAAAATTACAATTTAGAATGTCATAGAAAGTTAAGAAATGATTTTACCTGGTTTTCATCTGTTTTTGGCATTGCTTTTGACAGGTGCATCTATTTTAAGCTTTTTTCACTTGAATTTTATAATCATTTAGTCTGTCTTTTCTCTTATTGCTTCTAGTATAATTGTATGGGATGGATGTTAGTGTTTTTATGAAGTCAAGAAGCTTTTGTGAACATGTATGATGCTGTAATATTTAAAACTTGAAATTAAGTTAGAAACAACGTAAGTGTGAAATAAAAGTAAGTAGAGATTACAAAAATGCAAAAAAGCATGAAAAGAATTACTTAATTTGTAAAATTTGAGTGATGTGGCTGAAGTGTGTGAGAGAAAAATGTCCTTGCAATGTATAAAGGAGGAAAAGGAAGTGAAACTATCAGCTATTGTACCTGAGGGGCACTGTGAAGTTGACTAATGGCAGAGGAAACGGAAATGATGAATCACTCTGCAAATGCCACGTGTTAAAGCTCTCAATGGCAGAGGAAGGTGGTATCCTAGGATACATTCCATCAGTGATTCTACATAGCGTTGATTATGTAGTTTCCCCAAAGGGCCAGAAAAATAGGATGAAGGTAAATTACACTCTTTCTATGGCATGCTTTTGCATCAATCAGATCTATTAAGCAATTGAATATAGTTAGCTCTCTGTATCTGAGAGTTTCCCATCCAAGAATTCAGCCAAACATGGATAAAAAAGATTTTAAAAAATTGTGTCTATTCTGAAGATGTATAAACATTTTTCTTATCATTATTCCATAAACAACACACTAAAAGCACTATTTACATTTTACTTGTGCTGTATTTGTTATTATAAATAATGTTGAGAGCATACAGGAGGAAGTCAGTATGTTATATGCAAATACTATGTTATTTTATATGAGAGAATTAACCATCCTTAGATTTTGGTGTCTGTGGGGCTCCAAAACTAATTCTTCATGGATAGTGAGGGGCAATTGTATAGTGCAAGCCATTAAACATGGAAACCAAGGAATATTTACCACAACTCCTTTATCTAAACTCAACATAGAATGAGACTACATTTCAGGATGCCCATGAATGGTGTGATGGTCATACTCAGACCTTTACTTTTCCATATTGGCTTTGAATGAGTTGTAACACTACACAGAAATCACATGAACACTTAGAAGATGAGAAATAGCCAGCATTCTCATCTGCAAGAAAAAATCCCACAAAATGTACAGAAGCTATTCTTTGAGAGTTTGAAAAATAAAAACTATTGGAATATTGAAATTCCCAAAACTGTAGCAAACTACTTTTAGTTGAACATTTAATTGGGTTCAAAGTTCATTTATTTATTTATTAAACAATTTCTGAACTTCTACTTGGTGCCAATAAATTAGTCAAATATTAAAAAATGTAAAAACAATTTAAAGAGTTATAATTTTGGTGTAGTTTGTCCTTATGTGTTTTCAAAAATTCCCATATATGTCAAAAATATATGTCGTGATATTATGGTCAGTGTTCTGGTCAGTGCAACAGAGATAACAGATTTGGGATTTATTAACTGTCACTTCCCTTCATACACTTTAATTTGGCATCTGTATAGTATGTCTATTTGGAGATTGGTTTTGGAGGGTACAAGAGGTAATATCATTAAATCATTTAGCCTAATAGGTACATAGTGACCACTCAAATAATACTACTAGAGCTATTCATTTTTCTTTATAAAGTTTTGGCATTCTAACTTTTATCTGGTAATTTTTGTGTTTATTTCCTTAGTTTTTTGAAGCAAAAACATCTATGAAGTTTCTTTTGCTTCTTAATTCTTGTTTTCATCTACATATGTCATCTTTGTAACTTCGCACAGACCTCATTTTAACTCAGTCTATGTTTAAGAAGCACCATGTAGTATAAGCAAACTTTGCATACATTCTCTCATCTCATCTGCTCAAGAAACCCACAGAATAGGTAGTAATGCTTTCAGTCTACAAGGGAGGAAATGGAGACACTGGGAAGTTCATTGCTCATCTTAATTCTTAGGTGTGAAGATTTGAGTTAGATTTGTCTGTTGCCAAAGTCCATGTTTATCATGTACAATACGGTGTACCACAGAGCGCTCTGTTTATTGAGCAGGAAAAAGATATGTGCTTGAGCCAGCTGTGGGACAGCATGTTTATAATCCTGCTGCTCAGGAAGCTGAAACAGGAGGAGTGCAAGTTTGAGTGTAGCCTGGAAATTTAGAGGGGACACTGTGTCAAAATAAAATAAAAACTACAGGGGGTATAACTCAATGGTAGAGCACCTCTGCATTCAATCCCAAGTATAAATAAGATAGCTTTTGTATAGCATCTATGTAATTATTTTTTATATATCCAGTAGAACCTTAATGTAAGGCAGAATTTTTAGTGACAGATAATTTTAAATTTTAATTCATTTGTTAGTACATGTTTGAAATGCATAATGAGAATTTTCATTGTGGACATTTGATATATTTACATGAAACATCCTGATTCCCTTTAAAAATGTCCCCTCTCCTTCAGCCCAACTATTCTTTTACTAGGTATTTTCCAAAAGAGCTAATTTCATGTTACAGCAGTACATGCACACCAATTTTTATAACAGCACTATTCATAAAGACCAAATCTTGTCCCGCATGTCCATCAATAAATGAATGAGTAAAGAAAATGTGGTATTTATATACGATGGAGTCTTACTCTGCTATAAAGATGGGTGAATTTGAACCTTAAGTAGAAAAATGGATGCATCTTGAAAATAATGTTAAGTGAAAGAAATCAGACACACAAACTTAAATGTTAATGGTTTCTCTCAGGTGAGAAATCCAAAGTAGAAATAAATAATTTTTAATGTGACTGTATGGTCAGTATAGTCACATTTAGTGATGCGTTCTTTACTAAATGTTTGTTGAATGAATACATAGAATAAAATTTGAAGTTATAAAGGATCCCTATATAAATTGATATAAAACCTGTAGAAGAAGGAACTGAAAGAATATGGGAGCCCTAACCCAACTGGTGTTCAGAGCAGACATCGTGGAACAGGTGGTGGGAAGAGATGTGTGGGAGTAGGGAACGGGAAAGAGCGTGGAAAGGACTTTCCAGCCTCATGAGCTGCAGGTGCAAAGGTAAAGAGCGGGTGGGCCAGCTGGTTTCAACGATTCCTTTCCGTGGCTGTAAAGAACAACACTTTGGGGTGGTGTGCAGCCAGCTGCACAGGGTCTTGAATGTCACAGAAGTTCTGTAGGAGATGGAGAGGAGTGAAATGAAACAGGAGGTAGAAGAATTTAATAGTTATTCAGAGCCTTTGTAACAGGCTTCTTCCTACCTCCTGTGCCGGGGGGATAGGAGTCTGTGTAATCCGATAATGTGGTGATGTGTTCTGCAATCCGCACTCCCAGTGCCACCTAGAAGGCGGAGACATGAACAATACAAATGCCTGCAAAGGATCTGCAAAGGCAGAGTTACTTTCCTGACCAAGGGGAAAGTTCCCTGTAGTTATTTATCATGCGGTTTTTCTGAGGAAAGGTTGACTGGGAGATCAAACCACTTGCGTCTTGCTAAGCGATGCATCACCAACACGGACGGTGCTGGGCCTCAGGCCACTTTTCCGCTCACAGAGGTCAGCACTGCCGCTCGCCTGCTGGGGCGTGAGGCTGTGTCTGCAGAAGCACAGCGACGCTGCTGGCCAGCATGGGGAAGAAGTGTTACTGCTGTGAAGAAGCAAGAGGATACATCGATTGGGCAGAACTGAGGAGTAAAATCCCGAATAAGAATTAGCTTTGATCTGTTTGAATTATGTTCGTTAAAGTTACACTGAATGCCGGTTGGTTACAGGATGCTTGGCTACTTGCTGGCGAAAATGAAGTGAAATAACTGAAATTACTTGCATATCTCTTTCATCTTGGTAAAAAGAAAGTCTTCCTTAACCTGTGTGGTTTTCCCATTAGGACTCTTCTCTTCCTCTTACAGCAAGTTTATGGAAGCAGTGTTTTCGCATGTGCTCGTACATTCTCTTCTTACGGCAGGATCGCCAGTCACTTGGAATTTTGCTGGAAAGCTTCTCCCAAGGCGGTTAGAGTTCTCTTCTCTCCCCCGCCCTCCCTTTCCCCTTCTCTCCCTAATCTAACAGGTAAATGTTGTCTTTATCTCATTGCATGATTTTTTTTTTTTGTTTGTTTATTGTTTTCCCTCAGCTTCTTTGCTTCTATGCTCACCATGTCACTTACCTGTGCATCTGGCTATTCTTTTCCAGGTTTTATGGTTTCTCTTTTCTTTTCTTTTTTTCTTTTTTCTTTTTTTTTGGTTTTTCTCTGGTCCCGGGAACCGAACTCACGACCTTGCGCTTGCCAGGCAGGCGCTTTGCCGCTGAGCTAAATCCCCAGCCCCTCTTTTCTTTTTTTAAAATTTTATTATTACACATTTGGGTTGCATAATGGATACAATCATTGTGGGTGGGGCATGTGCATGACATCTTAATCTTTTTATATCCGCTTCTCCTTCCGCTTCCAACCTCTCCATCTCTCGGTCCTCTTCCCATTTGCAAAAGATCAATCTCCCTGTTTCCCTTATCCATCTTTTATTTTGCTCTTTAATTTTATACTATAGATTGCTCATTGAAAAAAAAGAGAAACCATATGACAGCTAAGCTTGTATGCCTGATTTATTTCACTTACCATTATGGTTTCAACGTGAATCAATTTTCCTACAAATAACTGAAGTTTATACTTCTTTATAGGAGTGTAGTACTTCGTTTTGTATAAATACCACATTTTCTTTATCCATTCTTCTGTTCATGGACCAATATGTTGCTTTCAAGTTTTAACTACTGTGAATTGTGCTGCTGTTAACACGGGTATACATATATCACTGTAATATGTCCTTAAATCTACTGGGAAGATCCCTAGACAAGGAAAAGCTGGGTTGAATGGAATTTCTAGTTTTAGTTTTGTGAGGACTCTCCATACTGATTTCTGTAGTAGTTCTACTAGTTTACATTCCTGCCACAATGTAGACATGCTCTTCCCCTACTCTAGAGCCTTGCCAGGAATTTATGCATTTGATTTCTTGATGACGGCCATTCTTTCTGGAGCAATGTGGAATCTCAGTGTTTTACTCATCCTTTCTCTGATAGTCAGTGATGTGGAACTTTTTTCATATATTCACTGGTCATTTGTACTTCTGAGAAGTGTCTATTGCTTCCAGTTGCTCATTTTTTATTGGTTATTTTATTTTGTTTATTTTGTGCTTACTCCAGAAATGCTGACATGCCTTAGGAATCCACGTCTCCCCTTAGTCATTTAGTTAATCTCATTGCCTTCTACATGTCACTGATTTCCAATTCCTTATATAAGCATCAGCTGCTACTCATACAAATATGCATGTACACATGTGCGAAGAGCCACATAAAATAATGACCACAGAGGTATTGTGTATAATACCCTGGAACTGGAAAAAGCTAAAGTGGCCTCCAGCTACAAACTAAAGAAAGAAGCTGTGTTATTTTCATGCAAAAATACTATATGGCAATGAGAATGGACACATACATTGATATAAAACAAAGATGAATTCAGTACGTGATAAGACACAATAAGCCTGTCTGTGTCAAGAAACATTAACACAAAGGGACACAGAATTTTCAAAATTATTTTTTGGTTCAGATTTTTGTTTTGTTTCATTTTTTTGGTTCTTCATTCAAACTGGCAGATATTTTTCTCCTTTTACTGATGCATGGAAATATTTTCCCAGCTATACTACATAGATCCTGAGCATCATTTAAAAATATCTTCATGTTCTTCATCCGCATGCTGATCCTACTTATAGCTTATCAAAAGCTCAGCTAGGTTGAACATTTTTGAAATACAGCTTTTATACCAGAGTTATCTTTTTCTTTATTATTAAGCACTCACCTTTAAGGTCTTTCATAGCTTTCCTTTGCTTCAGGATGAAGTACAACTCCTCAATATTGCTTTCAAGGTACCCCTGATATCTCATTTACATTCTGGACATAACCAGCTTCCTTTAACTTCACTGTATGTTACTCTGCTTCAAATACTTTTGCCTCCCATAGCCACCCTTCAGATTTGGGTCAGCAGCCTGTGGTGGACAACGCAATATCTTACTTCATGTAATTCTCTTATTATCTCCTAACATTCTGAAGTTTGGGGACTGGATCTAGGTCCAAGGGTAAATCTTGATAAATCTGAGCTGTTACAGTTCACTCTGAAAGTAGTGCTCCATTAACTGTTTATAAGATGAATTTAGTTTGTGGTGACCAAAATTTTTTTGAAGGTAGAATAGAAAACAGCAGTGCATCTTGATTTCATTGTTGAAGCTAATGATGTTAGTCTCATGGCTTACACCAGAAATATTTCCTCTGCTTCTTTTAAACATTCTTTTTGACTATGTACCCCATATGTACTGTCATGCCATTGTTATCAATCAGAAGATGAAACATAGATGAAGGAATGCAAAACTCAGATGATCACAGGGAAAGCAAAACAGAATTATAGTATTAGGACAGTCCCTCTGAACTCCAGGTAGAGGTGCATTGACATGCCTACTATTTAGGCCACCATGGATTAGATTTCCTTCTTTAAGTGAAAGCATTTCTAATTGGTATAGAAGTCAGCATACATATTTTATTAACATCATCCTATCCAGCTGCTATCCTTGAGGAGAAAAGAGTCAGGGAACACTGGTAACACAAGAGGATGAGAACAGAGCATTGTGAAAAGAAGAAATAAACACACTTCACAAAGTCTTTAATGTTGTTAAAGTCTGGGAGCCTCAAACTGAAGACAGAAAGTAGTATTTATAGTGAGAAATTCATAGCTGCAAATGTATCTGTTAAAAAAAATCTCAAATCCACAATTTAGCTCTGTCACTAAAGAGGGAAAAAATACCTTCATGGTAGCAATCCCAAGGTAGCAGAAGCAAAGAAATAAAGGATAGACCAGAAATAAGTCAAATAGGGAATGAAAAAGCAATCAACTAAAAATGAAACAGCTGTTGATTTGAAAAGGTCAAAAAATTTAAAAACTCTCATCAAAACTAAGAAAAAGAGCAATGATTCACATAACCAAGGTCAGAAATGAAAAAAAAATTACAATTTATGAGGTAGAAATAAAAAGTTATTATAGACAATATGTGGAATTAAACATGTATAAGTTTGACAATCTAGAAGAAATGGATAACTTACTAGAAAACACAGCTACTAAGACTCAAAAATTAAGAAATATCCTATATATACTAAAAACAAATAAAGAGATCAAGTCAACAATTAAAAACTTTTCAAAAAGAAAAGCCCAGAACCACTGGAAAATTTCCTCAAACATCTGAAGAAGAATTAACACTAATTCTGGAATATTTGTTAAAAAATGAAGAGGAACATTTCAAAACTCATTCCATGAGAGCAGCCTTATCCTGATATCATGCCCAAAGATATCTGAGAAAAACAGAACGTTCTGGTAAATATTAATGTGAAAGTGTTCAACAAAATACTATCAAACTGGATTCCATGGCATATGAAAGAGAATATGTACCATGACCAAGTAGGATTTATTCTTGGAGTGCAAGGATGACTTAACTTTATTAAATTTGATCAGTGCAGTGTACCACATTAGCAAAATTAAGAAGAAAGCCACAACATTATCTCCATGCAGAAAAACAATTGGTTAAATTCATCACCATTTCATGATAAAAACTGTCAACAAACTAGGACTAGATGTGTTTTTATTAAGGGTTTGGGAGGAGAGAGGAAAGGTGGGTCTTTGACTAATGGGTAAAGAGCTTTAGGTTTAAAAAAGTGATAGAAATTTATTTCATAACAATGCAAATATAGTTAACACTACTGAACTGTACACTTGAAAATTGTTAAAATGGTAAAAATAAAATTGAGCAGACAAGGATGTTGTTACTACAGATATTATTTTACAGATGCAACTTTAAGTCAAAATTATATTGTGAGGCATAGCTCTACTTCAGCTTAATCCTCTGATGGCCATCTCACTGGCTCTCACACCATAACAAAGGAGGCTCCAGAGAGAACTGGTGTTTCCCACTGACTGATGAACATTCTGACTCTGTGGCCTCTCACAGAGGGCCTGAGCACGTGCAGTCTCCTCTGCACTGGGGCCACCACTTAGTCCTGCAGCCTGCTGGAGCACTGACTGGCCCCAGGTGTGCTTCCCCACGTATTCTGTCCTTTAGCTCCATCCTCGGCAGATGCGGAGCCACTTCTGGGCAGCAGACCCTGAGGTAGTTCATCTCTGGCTCTCAGCAGCACTGTCTGTGTCCTACAGCTGCATGAGTCACCCCGACATAATGGAGGAACTTCCATTTAAAGAAGTAAAAGTAAAACTGTAGACAAAGGCTCCACATGGCTCTGTAGAAGTATACAGCAGCCAAATGCCAGGTAAGGAATATTTTTAGAAATCCATGAAAATATTTCAAATGCTGGAGGCTTTCTACTGAGAAGGTATTATGAATTACAAGATGTATGAGTTGTAAACAAAGCACAAATTGTTCAGAAAAGGAAAACAAAATCCCAACCATGAAATTATTTAATTATAGTTTAGCTTGTTTATTTTGTGGTTAAAGGGGTTGAACCCAGGACTTTGCACTGAGTTACCTCACCAGTGCTTTCTTACTGTTATTTTGAGACAGGGTCTCAACTAAGTTGCCCAGGCTGAGCTTGAATTTGTAATCCTCCCGCTTCAACCTCCCCTCATGTTAGGATTACCAGGAATGTGCCCCACCCGCTTCATTGTCTTGTGACTGTATTGTAGGGAAACACTATGTAAGCATTTTCTATTATTTAATGATTAGTGTATAAAAGTTTAATACATATTTAATTTATTAAATAACATTTTCATGAGTACAAGTGTATTGTATGCTCATTATTGAAAATTCAAGAAATGTAGAAAATTATAGAGAAGGAAAAATAAATGAGTATCCTCCTTGGGAAATAGCGCTAGATTATAGCTTTCAGTGAAAATAGGAATTTCTCTCAGAGGAACACACAGTAGATGACTTACTGTTAGTCAGACAGGAAAGACCTTAAAACTATGGGAAGGAAGGCTTCATTCTTTCTCTAAAGTGAATTTTAGGCCAGCTGAAGACCCTCACGTGGATGGATGCCAATGGACTTTTAAGGGATGAAAGCCTATCACCTGTCCCTTGTCCTGTGAGGCCTGACTTCAACACTCAGAGGACTGTGAGTTTACTCCTTTTGTGGTCCCAGAATAGCTCTGTACATTACTACCTAAACCATTATCATTATTGCAGCTCCATTTTTCTTAAGACAAGTTTTGTACTTTATTTTAACCCACGCGCACTTGGGAGAAGTAAAGAGTTTTGTTTAGCCTATGCACAAATTATGGTTTTTCAGAGCAATGAATCAATAGGATTTATGCATCTTTATATTTGCCTCTTATCATTTCTGTCTCTCTGTCTCTATATATGCACATTCTATTGATAAAAATCTATCTACCTATCTATCTAATCTATCTATGTATCTTTCTATCAATCCAAAGAAAGAGGAGAAAGAAGAGAGAGTGTGTGAGGTACTAGAGATTTAACCTAAGGCTTTTCCACTAAGCTACATACCTAACTTTTTTTTAGAGATCAAGTCTTGCCAAGTTGCCCAGGCTGGGCTTAAACTCACAGTCTTTCTACTTAGCCTTCCAGAGTGCTGGGATTGCAGATGTGCACTACCACAATTGCTAAGATATAGATTTTAAAGAGATCTCAATCAGCCATGTGCTTATGTAGGCTGCCAAAGTTAAACATCAAGAAGGGATTTTGGGCTGGTGACCAGGGAAGAAAAGCTGATGTTGAAGTTCAAGTTCTCAGGTCACCTTTCTTGCTCACGGGAGGATAATCTTTGTTCTGAACGGGCTCTCAGAGCATTGCATGAGGCATGCGTACATTTTTGGAGAGCAATCCACTTTACTCAAAGTTCATAGATTCAAATGTAAATCTTATAAATACTCTGATAAAAATAGCCATAAAAGTGTTTGACCAAATATCTGGGCACCATGGCCTGGCCAGTTTGGTGTGTAAAATCATCCATCAAGTGCTTGAGGACAGAATTGATGCAGAAAGAGCAGCTCCAGCTAGGAAATCAGAGGATTTCTGTGGTCTTCAGGAGGTTAGAGGTCTTGGCATCAAAAAAGCACTCCTTCGGAATGCACTGAAATTCCGAGGGTCTTAGTATAGGAAAGAAGAACAAACTTCTGAACATAAGAAAGAAAATTTGTCTAAAAATTTTCTTTCTCAGTCATCCAGGCAACTTTGCTGCATGTGATTATCAATTATGATTATTACTTTAATATTATTTAGTTTAGAAAAAATCTGAACAGTAAAGAGAATTTCCCCTGGAGTCAATGGAAGATGACTGGGAGATGATATCATATTCCAAGCCAATATTATTTCCTGTATAAAGGCATATTCTCCTATATAAGTACTGTTTGCCATAAAAATCAAGAAATTACCATAGGCAAGTGCTACTGTCTAGTTCTTAGACATTATGAAGTCTGTGCCAATATTTGCCGTAACATCCCTTATAACACAGCATCCAAGCCCAGAATCCTGTGTTGTATCTGTCAACTTCCTTTAATTATCATTAGTAGCAATGCTTCATCAGTTTTTCCTTACTTTCATGATCTTGACACTTTTGAAAATTAGTGACTGGGACACTTCAGTAGGTATCCCTTGTCTGGGATCAGATTGATGCTCATTATGATGAGATTTGGGTTATGAATGTGTCATGACTTGAGTTACTGGGACAGAAACTACAGGCTAGGTGGCTTAATCAACAGGTATTTATTCCTCACAGATGTGAAGGTTTTAAGATCTTTTCTGTCTGACTGACGGTAAGTCATCTACTGAAAGCTCCCTCTGGCTTGTAGGTGCTGGCTCCTCCTCATGTCTTCATGATAGAAAGAGGCGGAAGGAGCCCTTAGGGATCCCTTCCATAAAGGTACTCATTCCACTTGTGGGGCTCCACAGTCATGCCCTACTCATGTCTTCAAGGTTCTACATCCTGACATTATCATGTTGGAAATTAAGATTTCTTTTTTTTTTTTTTTGGTTTTTCTTGGTACTGGGAACCGAACTCACGAACTTGCGCTTGCCAGGCAGGCGCTTTTGCCGCTGAGCTAAATCCCCAGCCCTGGAAATTAAGATTTCAACATATGAATTTTGGGGTGTTGTGTCACATTCAAACCATAGCATAATGTTTCACAGTCAGAGGAGTTTGGATTTCTTGTTGTACCCAGTCATGAGGACACTTTGTTCCTGGAGTATAGAAAGAATATTTCATTAGGTGATGTTTGCCATGATCTTCCTTTGTAAAACTGTTTTTTTCTGCTTTTTGATGAAGTAATTATTACATCTGCTTTGAACAGTACTGATTTTTATTATACATGGAATTGTGAACATATTTGACCTTAACATTGTAATGCTGCATAATATTCTATTATCTGAATCTACCATCGAGTGTGTGTGCAGTTATTCTTTTGAAGTTGATTTTAACTTAACAATTTTATCATTACTAACAGTAACGGAATACCTTTTAACAATAACTTCAACCACTACTTACTATTTTAAAGCAGGGATATTATTAATGAGCATTTTTAAATGTGATACAAATGCAGGGCAAACACTAATATGCAGTTGATATGTTGTGAAACCAGGCTTCTAAGAGCTGTTTATAAGAAGTTATTAGATATATGAATCAAGTTATTAGATATATGAATCATCATAGATAATTAAATTTCTTGAGTGTTCAACTTTGTCTTTAAGATAAATCATCCAAAACATTAGGGAATTTACTTAGAGAAAATGAGAGGATAAATTGCTCATTCAAAGAAGAAAAACAAACATGTAAAACTTATAATTATTAAGAAGGTATCATAAAAGCCTTCTAATTACATCTTACAATTATGCAGATGGTGAATATTTGGAAGTTTTGTAGACTAAGGCTGCATGAGGAAATCTCTTGTTGTGTAGGTTAATCTCCTCCAGTAGCAGGAAGCAATTCTCCACACCCGTCTCTAGATGTTATTGCAACAGCTTACAACACCAGTGGGAGCTTTTCATCTTTTCTCTGAAATGACTACTGAGTTCTTAGCTGTTGCTGCAGGCAAGTTACTAAATAAAATGGTTCCATGTCAGGGGTTAAGCATGGCAAGTTTTAGCAGCAAAGAAGGTTGCAAAATTTTCTTACGTAAATCACTGTGCTCTTGGAAGTTTTTTCTCTCAAATAACAAAAGAACAGATAAAAATTAGATATTTCATAAAGGGATTTATGTGTGATCAAGAGCATTTTGCTTATGTAAGTTTAAAAAATATCAGGGAGAAGAATAATGTGTGTTTTTTAACTTCTTGAATGTTAATTAGGAGTTGGAAAATTCAAGTATTTCTTTTGTACACTCTCCTTTTATTTTTTTGCATGTTTTCATAAGTATAACATACACATTGAAAAACTCAGGCATTTACATTTATGCGATCATATAAATCTCAAGAACTTTTATAAGATGAAATAAAGACATGACAAGAAAAATGTCTCTTTTTAGGGGTTATCCCCACTATTTTCTTGGAAAACAAAAGATGTTTCTTGGTCCACAAATAAATGGTGAATAAATTTTCATATTGTATATGTTCAGACATTGTTTGCATATGTATTGTGTCAGCATTTTCTCACTTATGCTTCTGGCAAATGCCCAGTGAAAAGCACTCTCTCACCAGAAACCCAGCAGGTTCATGGTGAAACACTTTCACAGTATTCTATCATTTAAATGTCTTAAGCCAAATTATTTGGCTTTCCTAATAAAAGAACAATTTTTTTTAAAAAAATTAGAGACTTTGTCCTTAATGTTTCTAGAAATGTATCTTGCTTTGAAATGTTGAAGACTGTTGCAAGGGCTGTTGCTTGCCTTAAGAAAATCAACACTCTTACAAGTCAAATTAATTTAGATTTGAGTGTTATCTGGCATGAAACTATGATCTCCTACTTATTTCATACACATATGCACGCACATGTACATACACATTGAGTATACCATATATAAAGTGCTTGTATACCATATATAAAGACATTTTTCAGATTTCATATTTTTTCAGATATTGGAATATTGAATATGTGCGTGTTGAGAGATCTTGGGAACAGGAGCAAGTATAAGCATAGAATTCATTTATGTTTCACATACATCTAATCTACATTTCTTGAAGGTAACTCAATATAATTTTAAAATAATTTTGGGTACTAAAGAAATTTCATGTATATTGAAGTAGGAAGCAAAGGTGATACTATCTCAAGCCACTCATGTTTGAGAGCTATATGCCATAGCTAAAGAGGGATGGGAAGACCTATTCCCACTTTGAGATGCTCAATCAACTGTGTGTTTTGTGCATGTGTGTTAATTGTGATCTGTTCCATGAGGTCAGGTGTAAAAGTTTTCACTTGTAGAATCTTCTCTGAATCAAAAAGTTTTAGATTTTGGAGCATTTTGGATTTCAGAATTTTGGATTAAGAACACTCTATTTGTCTCTATCTATCTATCTATCTATCTATCTATCTATCTATCTATCTATCAATCATCTATCTATCTATTTTGTTATTCAGTAAACACAGTAAGAAATAAGACACTTGTTAAACTTATTTATATTTATTTTATCTGTAATTATGTATTATGTAGTAAGATCATCATTAATTTTAGCTGATCACAAATTTTATGGAATTAATTCAAAGTTTAATAATCCATTGATTATAAATAATTCCTAGGTCTAATTCAGTTTTAAACATACAATCTTTCTTTTCCATATCCCCATCTTACTAAAGTTACAGAGAAACTAATGCAATCGAAGATATAGACAGTATGATTATTACTGTTTCAGTGGCTTAATGTGAAAATATTTGAAAATTCAGTCATGGATTTTTTATTTTTTATTTTTTTTGTCCTTTTGAGACAGGGTCTTACTATGTTCAAGCTGACCTTGAGCTCACTTTGTAGCCCAGGCTGGTCTCAAACTTGCAACCTTCCTCCTGCCTCAGCCTCCTGAGTGCTGTGATTACACGTGTGCACCACCACATCCGGCTAGTCATGGATTTTAAAAACCATTACTGTTATATTTACTTAAGAATGGGAAGGAATAATTGTGTTACTGAAATTCTTGCCTCTATCTTATGATATTTTTGTTTTATTACTCACTCTGGGGAGAATACAATTTAAACATCATTTAAATATTTAAAGATTAGTTTTTAATTTGCATGATCACAAGAAATTTGAATGTATCATAGATGAGATTGGTTTCTTATCAATCAATACAAGCTGTCATTGTGTAGTGATTATGGTCTGCAAATGACAAAGTAAAAACTCATTCATAGATTCTGTGCTGGTGAAGAGGAGTTTATGTCCAGATATTTGTTCTTTTAGTGAAATAAAAACACAAGGAAAAGTTTATAAATGTGTAGCTTAATAAGTTGGAAAAAAAGGAGGGAACAGAATGTTACTTGTATGTCAGAATCCTCATGTGAGCCTTGTCCAATTACAACCTGATCCCTCCTTGGTAGAGGTTACCACTGTCCATTTCATCATGGTAATTTTGTTTGGTTTTATAGTTGTACGATATGATCATGTACTCTATAAGTACCTAGATGAAAGTGTGTCTTGTCATGTGCAGAAGTCATTCATGTATGTGTTCACTTTCACTACAATATAGTATTTCTTTGTATTAGTATGTAGAATTTCATAGCCAAGCATATGTGTTCAGTTGTGGCTGGATAATATTTGAGTTTTTCAACTTCTGGACATTATAAGTACTCCTCTTATGGACATTACTTTTTGTGGCTCTTGGTACAGTTTTATATGCATATTGGCATATCTAGCAGTTGAACTGTTAGCTGAAACTCTAGTGTATTCTGTCAAACTGTTTCCTACTTTACACGTATTCCAAATGCCTAAGCATTTCAGTTGCTCCACATCTATGTAACCCTTCATATTGTCAGTCTTTCTGAAGTAAACTTTATGGTCAGTATAGTTTAGATCTAAAATGTTTCCCAAATGTCAGGTGTTTAGAGGTGAGTCTTCATAAGTTGACTGGCTAAGGGCTCTTATTTCATCAGTGAACTAATCCATTGATAATATCATAATTGAATGGCATTACTGGGAGGTACTGGAAAGTTAAGAGGGGGACCTAGTTGAAGGAAGTAGATCCTGAGAGTGTGAACCTGAGGACTATTTGTGGTTCCCAATCTCTTCATCTCTGGCTCTTTCCTTCTTTTTCTGCTTCCTGCCTGTCATGAGATAAGCAGCTGTCCTCTGCCTCCTCACAGGCACAGAGTAATAGAACCAACCAACTGACCTCAGACCAAAACCTTTCATCATGAGACAAAATAGACACATTTCCTGTTGCTTTACTCAAGTATTGTGTCACAGCCATGAAAACCTCTTAGCACACTGCCAATGGGAAAGACTTTCTCACATTGGTTTCAATTTTTGTCTTCCTGGTGAGTTATGGTGTTCAGAATATTTTTGTATAGTTATTTCCCATTTAAACATTCTCTTTTGTGAAATGCTAATACAAATCTTTTACCCATTTGTTATTATTAAGTTGTCCATGTGATTTGTGAAGATTTATTTATTTTCTACATATAACACACATTATTTATACATGATTTTTTCCCATAGTTTGAATTCTCACTATTTTAATAATGTCTTTCAATTGTATAGGTATTCCTGGCCAATACAATCTTCATATACTCTATGACTTGAACACTGAAAATACTGGCCAAAGTATACGAGACTTTTCAATGAACACCAGTGAAAAGCAGTAAAGCAATGAAGTAGTAAAGTACATTGATTCTTGAGAAACAGGAAACAAAATTAGTGACTCCTGCAGTAGACCCAACTTGCTGCCCTGATGAAATTTCCCGGACTTTTGTTTCTAGGGAAAAGAGACTTAAAAGGCACACAGAAGACTCTCTGAGTGGAGAAAATAGATCCCAGAATCCAGAGATGTCAGTGGGACTAGGATTGGGGAGCAGAAAATGAAAGAAAACAGGCCAATAGAGAGATCTCTGGACATGTTTAAAAAGCTTCATTCAAATATTCAACTGTGCACTGATTGGAACATGCAGGTGAGAAAGTGACCCCAAAGGCAACCATACGTGGGGCTCACCCAGGGCAAATGACAGGGCCTGTTCTCATTAGCCAGGATGCAAATTTTATAATTTACAGCTACACTTTTAAATGTCTTGTCTTGGTAATACATTACAGTATGCCCAGTTAAATTTGACTTTTGAATAGTCAATAGCTCTTAGTATTTATATGAACCAAATAGCCCATGGGCATCACAAGTAGTGCTACCAGTATAAGTAGAATACTATTACATAAGTATATTCTTATACTGTGAGATAGCCTTATACTAAAATATATAGTGTGAGATATAGTGTGATATAGCCTTATACTAAAATATCATGGAGTGTAAAACTTAAATTCAAATTTAATGAGTGTACTATACTTCTATTTACTAAATTTGGCAACCCTGCAAATGACTAACCTTTCAGTGTGTACTACCCTGGTCTTGCCTAAAAGGAGCTAAATGTGAGACCCTGAAGGATGAAACTGCTTTCAAGAAGCTGACTATACCATGAGAGAAAACTCAAGAATATGTATCCAATAGCCAGCATAGTAAAATATATAATATCTGACACTCAGTTAAAAACTACAATGTATGTGAAGTGGAAAATATGACCAAATGAGAAGAAAAATAATTTATTGAAACAAATGTATAATTAGCAGGGATGTAAGATTAGTTAACAATATTGTGATATTTATTTTGACTGTATTACATATATAGGATACTAGAGAAAAGATTAGACTGTTAAACAGAGCGTCAGAGGTTTTTAAAAGGACTAAATTGAAATTTTATAGCAAGGATTACACTCTCTGAGATGAAAATTCACTAGATTGCATTAACAACAGAACAACTGTCTTTGCAGAGGAAAAGATTAGTGAATTTGAAGAAAAAGAAAACACCTAAACTGAAACATAGGGAAACAAAAGGATTGAAATAAAAGTAAAGAGCCACAGTATCCTGGATATTGGCTCCAAACAATCTAACTATGTAGAATTGCAGTCCTCAGAAGAAAGGTGGAAACAGAAATTGAATATGGATGAAAAAGAATTGAATCTAGATAAGGGATTCTAATGGACCATCAGGAAGAATTTCTAATAGTTATGAAATTGGTTTAGAGAAAGGTGTGTTATATTCCCTAGATTTATTAGAGGTAAACACTTAAAAAGTCAGATTCAAGTCTTCCATGGCTGATGACATTTAGTGATCTTTCACTGTTTTAACTAATTTCTCATTTTTTCTGCAACTCACAGACATTTTATCCATGACTTGACTGTCTTTTCTCTCTCCCCAAATGATTTCCACCAGGTCTATCTGTCTTCCTGACTATGATTTTCTTCAGCTAAGTGTTCAACAGGCACCTCCCACTCAAAGGACCACCAACTAAATTTGTCATTTCTCCCAGTGAATTTTTCTAGCTGAGAAAATTTAGACTTTCATTTGGATAGAAGAAGGTAGTAACCCCTCCTGAAATTTGTTAGAATAATCTGTGTTAGTGACAGAATCGTCTGAATGATTTTTATGTTTTCTTCTATCTCATGAAAGAACATGTTATTTTTATTATGTTTTCTATGATATACATATTCTAATATACAGAAATTAAAATGAAGGAATGTGCAAATATCTTTAGTTTAAGTTGAACATAATTATTGACACCAAAGTCCCATTAAATTAAACTTACTTTAAATAATAATGGTTATAGTTTTGGGTTTTTATAAATTTTTTTCTTTTCTCTTGGCAGTACTAGGGATTAACTTAGAGTCTTTGCACTGAACTACATCCTCAGACTATTTTCATTTTTTTTTGAGACAGGATCTTGCTTAGTCATTGAATTGTCCAGTCTGGGTTCAAGCTCATTATTCCAGAGTGCTAGGATAACAGGCGTGCATCACCATGCCCAGCAAGTTTTATTTGAAATAATAAAATGCATTACCAACTAGTAGTTCTCACCTTTTTTTTCAAATGCATAGACAAGGCAATGTGTGAGTCTCCTAAAGTAGCAGTATATATGATAAACTAAAACAAATCTAGAAACTGTCTTTTATTCATTTTTTAATCTATTAATCCATTAGCACATGCTCAAGGTATACAGTATAATGCTTACATCCTGTGTGGAGTTGGTACATGTATTTAACACATTTTAATTCCCTTTACACCCCTTTTCTCTCCTCTCTCTTCCCCTCCCCTCCTTCTCTTGAACCTCTTTCCTTCGGAGAAAGCTCTATCTCTGTACTTCCTATTATCTATCTTTTATTTTGCTCTTTAAAATTTGGGTTTCTCATGTGAGAGAAACCATGTGATGTTTAAACTCATGTGTCTGATTTATTTCACTTAACGTTATGGTCTGAAGATACTTCTGTTTTCCTACAAATGGCTCGAGTTTATCTTTATTTATGTTAGAGTAGTACCTCATCGTGTGCAAAGACCACATTTTCTTTACCTGGGCATCTGTTATGGACAGATAAGCCACTTCCAAGATTTAGCTATTGTGAACTGCATGGCTATGAACATGAGTATACATGCATCTCTATAATGTGATGTCTTTAACTCGGGAAATCATCTAAAAGAATAGCTCGGTAAAGTTAAATTTCTAGCTTTAGTTTTTTGTGTGAATCTCCATACTGATTTCCATAGTGGTTGTAGAAATTATTATTTTTTTAACTCCATGGTTCATATTCAAACTGCAGCACCTCTAGTCCAATTCCTGGGAACATTCCTTGATGATAAATGGCCCCACGGGGTAATCATTTGCTCCACCTTACAGCTGGTGAAATGATATACTGAACATGGAAGTGGAGAAAACTCAGAGCTACACATTTAATTTAAAATCCTCTGCTTCTTGCATATATTTTCAAAAGTAGCGGCAATAACTCATGCCTATTTGAGGAAGACACTGTCTTAAAGCGGAATATGCAGTATGAATTAAGCTTCCCCGAAGCAGTCCCTAGACATTCAATTTCATTCTGTTTTCAGCACAACTCTTGGTTGTCTGGAAGTTAATATTTAAATCTTACATCTCCATGTTTAATTAATGCTCCATCTTTAATATTTTAAAGTGTCAGTGAAATAAAGTTGAAGGCTCTCGGCGTCTTCTGTTAATCAAGTGCCTTTATTTCTAGGAGAAACATTTATTTTATCTAATGAAATCCATGTCTGTATAGCAACAAAGTATTGTGAGAATTCAATTCATTTCCCCAGGAAGAATTTTCCTGTTTTATGCAGTCTTTATTAATAGCCATGGTACTTTTATCAAGTACTTCTCAGTATCTATTGAGATCATCCTATGGTGTTCCTTCTTTAGTCTGTTGCTGTGGTAGCATGTGCTAAAGGATATCTGATCTGTTCTCATGTAGACACAGTGTAATGTATTTCTGTTTTTTATGGGATATTTTGTTAATTTTTATTTGTTCTATCTACACATCTACTCTGAGATCAGACTAGTTTGATATTACATTTGTATAAGTATTTGAGTGTGCTATATACATATGTAAATTAGGAATTCTCTTTTCCATGGCTTGAAATATTAGTAAACACTATTGGAATTTTCTTTTCTTTCTAAAGTAAGTAGCAGCTGGCTTCATTTGTGAATCCATTTGTTTTTGGTGAATTTTCAAAGATAGAGGTGTCGTAGTCTTTACAATTTTGCTAGCAGTGCCAGTTTATTCACCTCCTATTTTCTTAGTGTGAATTTAGTAATTTGTATTTTTCTAAGGAATCCTTATCTTAATTTTCTATTATATATTTGACTTAGTATTTTTTCTATAATCTCCTTACTTTCTTTTGCATCTCTGCATCTGAGTCCCTTTCATTTCTGATCTTCTAATTTTATTCTTGTTGCTGTGGTAAGGTTTTCACAGACTTACTCTAGTTCATTAATCTTTTCTCAGCATTAGATTTTAGAGTTTCTCATTTAGCTTTTGTTTCATATTGCATTTGGTATCAGCTTTATCTTTTTTAATTTCCTATTCCTAGTTTTCCTCAAGAATTAAAGTTTTTCTTGGAATATCCTAAGGTGAACATTCAATTGATTTTTATTCTTTACTAATTAAAATACATTGGCTCTAAAATACAGTTTCCTTTAAATATAGCTTTTCCTGCATATAACAAGGCCCATTAAGTCTAAACCAAATTCAACTTTACTTTTTATTGTTCAAGGAAATTAGACTCTAAAATTTCCTTACAGCTTTTCCTGGGTACTATAAGTTACAATAGTTAACAAGCTTCTTTTTATTTTTTCATAATTTTTGTAAGTTCTGTTAGCCCTGAGCATCAATGAATATATTTTAAATTTGTATCAACTATTCAAAGTAGCAACTAAACTTATTATTAGTTATTAAAATTTAAATTATACACTGTTTCAATTATTCTTTGTCCTTGTTTTTCTTTCATGTCATGTATAAATACCTCCATTTTTTTGTGGAAATTCCTATAGGTTTTAATGTATATTATTGCTAAATTTTGCCTTTTCGATCACCCTAGTTCATCCCATTGAACTTTTAATCGCAGATTGACACTTGTTTGATTTTTATCACTTAAAAATTATTTTATTTTAGTTTATTAGTAAAAGGTAAAAGATGTATATGGTCTGAAGACAAACCATATTTTAGTTTATTGGTATATGTGTGTAGCACATAATGTTTACATTCCTGGTGATAAATTGGTACATTCTCTTACGTTCTCATGTGATAGATAAAATAACTAACATATAAAGCAATTACTGTGTGCTAGGTCCTTTGCATTGTTAATTATTAAAACATATTAAATGGGTAAACTAATGGATTCTACTCTGACTCTCCCACACATGTATATACTTATCATGCCTTGATCAGACCCATCCTCCCTACCACTTTCTCTTAGCCTCTCCTCTCTCACTCCTTCTCTGTGGGTGCTTTACCTTCCCTAACAGTCCCTCTTCTACATTTTAGTTCTTTCATCCCTCTGTATTTTACATATAAGAAAAACAGCCAATACTTTTCTTTCTGTGTTTGGTTTATTTAGTTAATATGATAACATCCAGTTCCACACGTTTTCCTGAAAATGACATTATTTTATTCTTCCTTATGGCTGATTAATACTTTATTGTGTGGATATACTGCATTCTCTTTAGTGATTCATGTATTGCTGGATCCTCCTTTATCTGAAGCACTTTCCTAACTATGCCATGCATATAACTGTACTTTCGGGGGTACGATGAATACTGCAGCTGAGGCACACAGTAATTAAACATACTGCTCAAGTGTGTATCATGGGCTAGGAAATAAGCCTCCTTAAGAATCAGGTTCTGTAAATATTAAAAATTACATACTAATTCATGGAACTTGAGATGTGCAACTTTTTTCCTTTTTATTGTTACATTTTTAATTTTTTGTTCAGTAGTGGCCTCATACCTTTCTTCCCCAGAATCTGTTAGGGTATACTGTGGATGGCCCACTCTCACTTTCTTCACACTTGATTCTCTGAAAATAAACTCATTTTTCTACTCTTTCAGTTTACAAACTGAAAGACAATTATAACATTATATAACATCCCAAAGGATGAACACATAGGGTAAGTGTTCTCCATCTAAGGTAAATCTGCTCCCTAGTAAATGGTTCCATCTTGGTTTTTCTCTTTCACATTACTTGACCCTTCCTGGCTTTTATCACAGACCTGCTTTTGTGACCTCCCAAATTCTGACCTACTCAGCATAATTGCTTTCACAATACCTTCAAGTGCCTGAAAATATTTACTTTCAAAGGATTATGAACTCATGAGGGTGTTGTTTATATTTAAAATACAGTTCTCTTTTATCTTGCTTTAAATATTGCCTGTCATAAAATTGCAGACCAGATGTTTTGGTCAGTTTTCTCATCACTGAGACACAAAATCTGACACCCATAATTTAAAGGAGGAAAAAAAAATAAAGGAGAAGAGGTTTAATTTTGCTGGTGGTTTTAGAGGATTCAGTCTGTGGTTAGCTGATTCCAAAGCAGAAATATGTCAGAAAGGTGTAATAGAACAAAACTCCTTAATTCATGATGCCTATAAAGTAAAACAAGGGAACAGCATCAGAGAGTAAAGGGTAAAAGATCAAACATAGACCCGAAGGTCAGGCCTCCATGACCTACCCAGAAATGCACAGAAGTTAACTCTCCCAACCCCTAAGCAGATTGCAAAGACAGTCCAGTTGGCACTCCACTCTAACAACCACATCTCACCACTTGTCAGCAAACACATTTCTGTAAAACATACTTATTTTTCAAACAAGACAATAGCAAGTTCATAATTCTGCCTGAACTAATAAAACTATTCTGAGTACATGCAGGAACACAATACCTTTCCCAAAATCTCAGCATTCCTGGAACATTGCATCAGTCCAAGTTAGAGTCTCTCCTGAGACTCGGGCACACTTATTTGTGAATACATGTAAAAATAAAAAAAAAAGTTACATAATCCTAAGGTACAGTGTCATAAGGTGAACATTCCTATTCCAAAAGAGGAAATGGATGAGAGAAAAGAATTGAACCAAAGCAAGATCAAAATCCAGCAAAGTAAAGTTTGAATCCTGTAACACCATAGCCAAAATGCAGGGCACATAGTAATGATTTCCAAAGGGCTGAGTGTTCTCACCTTAAGGCCTTGATAGTTATAGCCCACATGTTTTTTCTCTAGCACCAACTCTGTTCATAGCCTGCAGCTTTTCATGGCAAATATTACAGGTCCCTGGTGTTTCCAACTCTCTGGATTCTCCACCAAACTTTTGGCTTACTTCTCATAACTTGTTGCATTACCCTCTTACATACTCCTTGCCTGATCTATCAGGGCTTGCTTTGCAACCTGAGTGGAACCCTCTGTGACCACATAACTTTTGCATTCTGCATGACATTTAAGTCAGCATCACTTGGACAATGCCAGTGTCTACTGTCAGAGAATTCACTAGTCAGGCCTTCTGAGTACTGCAGCAACCTGAGTGTCTAATGAGCATGGTGAAATGAATCCTGAGGAAACAATTCTCTAGGAGGCCATTCTTGAACAGGGGTCTCCAGAAATTTCTTCTCAAATAGATAGAACGCAGTTTTGCAATCTTGAGCCTGCCATTTGTAAGGACTTGCTGATTCCTGAGATATCTTCAGGACTTCTATCTTACACAAAGTATTAATTCATTTCTAGTGATGCTAATCTCTTTAGTAACCACACTTCCTTCGGCCACAAACTTACACATGCTAAATTCTGTGCCAAAATTTAATTTTTTCAAACTTATCTGCTCCACTTTTTGCCCTTGATTCTCACTTTAAACCTGGCTTGAGGCAGCTAGCAGTACCCATGCCACAGTATGAAAGCTGAGCTGCATTAAAATTTTCTATACCAGATCATTTGGTCTACTATCCTTAATATCAGTCTCCTAACAGTTCTCAGAAACTGGGCAAAATGTACACTTTTTTTACTGGAATGTAATACACATGGCATCTAGTTTAATTATCAGTGAAGCTCTTATTTCCCCTATGCCATATCTTTGTTTTCCTGCATTCCTGTCTGGCATGGTGTTTGTCTGTCAGACATATGGCTTTCTGAGCTCCTGAGGTCCAACTATAATCATGCTTAATGGCATTTAGATCTTCTGTGGCATATATCTCCAAACGTTTCCAAACTTCTCCCACAAACAAGTACCAAAGGCTTCTAAACTACATGATCAAATACAGTCACAGTAACATCCCCACTTCTCTAGTAAAAATTTGTATGTTAGCTTTCTCATTGCTGAGGAATAATACCCAATGCTCACCAATAAGGAGAAGAAGTTTTTTTAGCTTACCACAGGTTCTAAAGCAGGAACATTATGCTGGAAATGTATGGAAGAGCAAAGTTGATCTGCTTGTAGTGGCCAAAACGCAGAGTAGGAGAATAGGGCTGAAAGAAGTTGCAAGGGCTCAGATGCAGACAACAAGGCTGCACGTGTATGACCCACCCAACACACCCAGAAGTGTGCTGCACCAATACTGCACACAGATCCTAAGCCAATCAAGTTTACACTCTATCCTAACCACCAGACCAGTACTGAACATAACTTTATTGTCTCATTGCTTTTCAAATATTTAGGAAGCAACCTCTTACCTTGCTGATTTCTCTTCAAGCTAGAAGCTTCCTAGATCAAACATTCCTTTTAGAAAAGTTATGCTTTTAATACTTATTAGGTAAAAAGTTATATAAAGTACATAAATTTGTTGTTGTGGAGTTAAGTGACTCTTGGAATTATTCTGGAAGGCAACACTAGAATTCCTTTTGTGTGTACTTGAATTTGCAATATATCAGATTAGTTCCTCATTTTTCTAAAAGTTTACTGCCCAACTTTCAATGTGATCTGTTTTTCTGAGGTTTCATGGGCTACATCAGATTGACTCCTTTGACCTGGGATTTTAGAAGCCAGAAACACTGGAAATAGATTGAGGGGCACTGGAGAAGTGTCAGGGTATTCTTACACCTGCCTTACCATCAAGACAGATGCTATGGTTCCTGTCAGATGGCTCTCTTGTCTTTTGCTAAAGTCAGTTAACTCTGCCTCTCCTTGTGCATTCAATCCTGAGTAACAGTTTTTCCAGGGCTAATCTATGGGTTTTTTTTTTTTTCACTCTTTACATTGTCTTGACTTTATGTTATTAATCATTGTGTTAATATAGACTTCCTGAGGAACCCTGGGATAAAATAATGGGTGCTAACAGTGGCAGTATGCAGATGGTATGAGAGTCTCAATGTAGGATTTTTAAATTGAGTTGAAAAGATGTAGGAGAAGCATTAACATGTATTTAACTTATTTATCAGGAAAAACGAGACAGTATTGGTGTCATGTGATAGTCTCGTAATTACACTGTCGTGGTTGGTGGCATGGGTTGTTGAGCAACACATGGTGAGATAATGTGGCTACAGCAGCCATTTGTGGTGGTGGTGATGATATTATCACAGTTTAATGTTGCTGGTTGCTTCTAATAACCCTATAAAAAGTACACAGAGAAAAGAGCAATTGAGGTTTTAAATTTTCCCAGATCATGTAACATGAAGAAAATCAGAGATCTTTTATACAGTTTCAAAATTGCCCCTTAGCTCCCATAGCTACAAGAAAGTTATATTTAAATGTCAGGCTCAGAGGCTGATAAAATTATCAGCAAAGTGCCAGCTCAAGCCCACCATTGCCAGTTCTTCTTTGTCAGTTGAGGGAATCAAACGCCTTGGTAGATTAAGAATAAGAATTTAAGTCATGAGGTAAGTGGGAAGACCCAAGCAAAACTGGTAACTCTGAACTCCCAAATGCTTCACATTTTCCTTTCTAGAGAAAGACACCATTATCTTATCCCTTATTTCCGCCTTCTACACCTCTGTCTGAGGGAAGAATGCTCACATTCAAAACATTTTCGATGATTCCATTTGAATAATAGATTCATTAATGGTTAGCAACTGTTTCAAGGTTGACATCCACCCTCACCATGTTGCATTACCTCCATGGATTTCAGAATTATCCTGATTATTATGATTCCATAAAGTAGGGGTTAGGGCATACATTGAAAGGGTTACAGGATCTTACCAATTAGCAAGAGTCTTAGGTATAGGTTCAAGTGAATTCCTGTCATACTTAATTTGAGTAAAAACTTCCCAGTTCATTGGCTTAGCATAGTTCTGGATGTGAGTGAATGGATTTGATGAAGATGGAAGCCCCATCCTGGCTCTGAGTAGCACCAAGAAATAGATTTGTAGCCTGAATGGATTAAAAAAGGGAATCTAGAAAGAAGGCTCACTTCTGTTTCTTTAGAAAAGCTCCAGTTTTGCCTTTGTCTTGGATGTCACTGTCCTGCCCTCCAGTGCAGACTCTTAAACTTGCAGGTGCTTCAGTTTCCAAATACAGACTGGCACACAATACTAAAGTGAGCTTCAGCACTTCAACTTCTGACTAGATTCTTTGGCTCTCCAACACACAGACAGCTCTTTTGCACTCTGACACCTGACTTTGTAGGCAGCCATTGTAAACCTACTCTATCATAAATGGATGTATGTTTATTACTATGTGTTTTCAACAACAACCATTGAGAATAGTCAATGATTATTTAAATGATCACTCATGTATAGCTCTATTTGTTTTCCCTAGAAACCACTCTGAAGAAACCAAAGTATAGTACAACAATCATAGATTATTTCCTACTATTTTTGTAACTCACTATTATTTGTCCATTTTTTTTTCTGAGAAACTATCTTGAAGATACCATAGGAAAAATAACAACCATTGATAATGTTTGTGATTTGGTAAATCCCTATTACTATGTTATCCTTCTTTTACTCTTTAAAATAAAAAAAGTAACAATATATTATTATTCTCTGGAGGACAGAGGAAAACCTATCTCTTATTTATTTTTAAATCTCTATCATCTAACAGCTTTTAGAAACAAACTAGTCTTTGAATAAATATTTGTTGGTTGACTATTTTAAGAGTAATCTTCAAAGTACTTGATTATACATGTATTTATGTCTAATAACTTTAATATTTTAAACAATTGACATTAGTTTATTGAATATAACTTCTACATCCAATAAATTTGCAGCTAGTAAGTGATAATATGTACATGCAAAAGAAGCTGAATGAGCAAGAAAACAGCAAGTGCACAGGACTTCATCAGAGGAGATATTACTATAAGGTGTGGTCATGACCTTCATTGGCAATGTGGGAACTGGTGGGCAAGCATGTATGTAGATAAGAAAGTTATCTACAGCAGGAACTTTTAGAAGGCCTTGAAAAGTATATAATATTCTTTCAGTGTTTGCTAAAAGTGGAATTCATAAGTGTGAAAATACCTGGTACTAGAGCAGAAGCAGTTTAGTAAATAATTTGTGATTTGAACCTGAAGAAGCGCACCATTTGATTTGTATTCTGGAGGTAATATGCAGCTATGGCCCAGAACTGATGGTAAGTGCATTCAGAAGAGGTGTTTTTGGAGAGGCTGTATCTGTAGTGTTGGGATGAGTTGCAGGAAAGTGAGCCCAGAGAGAGTGTGAGAATGAGAGTAAGAGAAAATGAGAGAGAGAGAAATAGAGAGAGAGAGACAGACAGACATAGACAGAGAGAAACCGCTGTAAGGTTCATAGCTTGCTAATTATGGGACTGGCTCCTCTGGGAGGAAGTGTTGGATGGCGTTAGTAACTTTTGTCTGCTTGGGCTCAGAATAGCACCATTTTTCATTCCCTGGTGCTTTCAGTATTTTAGAGAGTGAGATGAATCAAATTTAGGCCCAGAGAATTAACATCTATAAAATGTTAGAATTATAAGAGCTTTATGTGACCCTAAAAATTTCTCTAAGTTTGCCAATGGAGATGGACGTGGCATGTGTTTTAGGCAGGGGAGATATTCCTACATTCAGAAGACTGGTGCCTCAAGAAAAGAAGGTAGTTAGAATAGAGAAATTAATTAAAGGACAGGCAGAAAGGTAGAGGAGATACATGGAACAATTTGACAGACCTCATCCTGCATGGTAAGTAGGAAAGCGTGGGAAGTTGTGAAGGAGTTAAGAATGAGAGATCACAGTGTGACAGAAGCTGATGTAGGAGGAAGGAGGGGGTGTGTATTGACAGGTTTCTCTCACAGCTTTAAGCTCTGAGCTAATTACATCTCAACTTTGCCAGTAAATTTAGTGCAGTAAAATTTAAGTTGGTAAGAAAAGCCTTCAATCCATTTTTCAAAGTGTTGGTATTTAGCTATACTAAATGTTTAATATATGATATGCTTATCATCTTAGAATAGTTAAAAATGTGTGAAACACAAGCTTAAGTAATTTTTTTTTGAGAAAAAAACTTTGGAGATTACAGAGATGGAACAGGAGACGCTTTTCTTTCTTTTTTTAAAAGTAAATTTTTTAGATATTTTGAATTTTTTCCACTGTACTAAATGTAATGTAGTAGACCAGCATGTCATTTATTTTAAAATTCTCTGTTACCTGGAAGAAAAACATTGAATTCCATAATTTGGTGAACCAAGTTCGTACTAAGCATTTTCTTAGAAGCAACTAATATTTATTTATTTATTATGTATTTTATGGAAAAAAGATAAAACAATTTCATAACAAAATGTTAGGAGAATAGTAATATTTAATACATTGTATATTGTCATCTTCAAAGTAGTTACTCAGAGTATAAGATATGGGCCTAAAAATTCTCCAGTTAATATTAGCATAAACCTTCCTTTTCAATGACATTAATAGTATAGCTAACTATAGAGACACTAATAGTATATCTAACTTACATTTTTTCCATTTTCCCTTTCTTCCCTTCCCTTTTCCCTCTTCTTAGATCCTTTTTACTTTCAAACAATTTCTTCCTATTTCACAATTCACCTATTGTCCATTTTAGACCTTATTTTGTCTTTCATTTTCTCATAGCAAGGAGACAATATGATGCTTACACATGTGAGTTGGATTTATTTCAGTATGAGTATGGTTTCAAGTTGCATACATTTACTATATAAGTCTCAAGTTTATCCTTCTTTATGGCTGAGTAGTACTGCATCATATCAAAATACCTTGTCTTTTTTATCCATTCCTTGGTTGATGGGCATTGGAGTTGTTTCCAAGATTTAGCTATTATAAATTATGCTGCCATAAATATGGGTGCACATATATTGCTGTGGTATGATGTTTTTAATTATTCTGGGCATATGTCCAGGAGAATATCTGGGTTGAACAAAAATCCTAGATTTTTTGAGGAATCTCCATTTTGATTTCCACAGTGGTTACACCAGTCTGCACTCCCACAAACAGGAGAAGGGTTCCTTTATCCCCACAGATGCTCAAGTATTTGTTATTGATTTATTTCTTGATGATAGCTGTTCTTTCTGAAGTAAAATGGACTCTCAGTGCTGTTTTAATTTGCATTCTCAAGTGAACAATAATCTTGAACATTGTTTCATGTATTTATTTTCCCTTTACATTTCTTCATATAAGTGGGGCATATTAATCCCAGATGCCCATTTTTGGAATGAATCTTTGAATTTGGGGGTTCTGAGATTTTTCAATTCTTTATATGGTTTTAGAGAGAAATCTTGTCTGAAGGACAGTTGGCTAATTTTTTTCTCATTCTGTGGATTGTCTTTTCACTCTGTTGATGATTTCTTTTGATGTGCAAAAGCTTTTTAGTAAGATGAGATCTCTGTTGCTGGTTCTTTGAAATAATTCCTGTGCAGTTTAGGTTTTGTTCAGAAACTCTGTCTACACTTGTGTCTTCAAGATTTGTACCTACTCTCTCAGCCAGTAGACTTAGTATTTCTGTTTTAATATTAGGATCTTTGATTCATTTTAACTTTAGTTTAGGACGTGGTGATAGATATGGTTCTATTTTTAGTCTTCAATTTGTAGAGAGCCAATTTTTCCACACCATTTATTAAAGAGGCTTTCTTCCAGTGAACATGCTTGGCACTTTTATCAAAGATGAGGTGGCTTGTGTTTTGGGATGCACCTGCATCTTCTATTCTGTTCCCCTGATTCTCAGGTCTGTTCTTTTGCCAGTATCATGCTGATTTTATCGCAGTGGTTTTGTAGTATAAAGTCAAGGACTGTGATGCCTCCTGGCTTGCCTTTGTTGCCCAGGATTCCCTTTGTTATTCTGGTCTCTTCTGTTTCCAAATGAATTTTAGAAATATTTTCTGTAGTTCTGTAAGGTATGTTAATTGTGTTTTGATCAAGATTGTGTCAAATCTGTATAACAATTTTGGCAATATGGCCATTTTCACTGTGTTGGTTCTTTCTATACATGAGCAAGTGATATTTTTCCAATTTCTGATATCCTCTTCAATCTTTTTTTTCCAGAGTAGTATAATTTTTTTTTTTTTTTTTTTTTTTTTCCATTGTTAGGTTGATTTCTAAATATTTCTTTTTTTTTGGTTTTTTTCCGGTACCGGGAACCGAACTCATGACCTTGCGCTTGCCAGGCAGGCACTTTGCCGCTGAGCTAAATCCCCAGACCCCAGAGTACTATAATTTTTAATACATAGACCTTTTACTTACCTTGTTAAATTGATTTCTAAATATTTTATTTTTTGGATGCTATTGTGAAGGGTGTGGTTTCCCTAATTTCTCTCTTAGTGAGTTTGTTGTTTCTGTAAAGGAATGACAGTGATTTTTGAATGTTAACTTTCTATCCAGCTACACTACTGAATTGGCTTATTAATTCTAGAAATCTGTTGGTGGAGTTTTGGGGACCTTCTATGTAGAGTATCATGACATCTGTAAATAATGATAATTTCATTTCTACCCTATCCTTATGCTTATATTTCTTTCTCTCATCTAATTTCTCTGGCTAATGTTTCCAGAACTATATTGAATAAGAGTGGTGATAGTGGACATACTTGTCTTGTTCATGATTTTACAGTAAAAGCTTTCAGTTTTTGTCCATTTAGCATGATGTTGGCTGTTGGTTTATCATAGATAGCTTTTATCAGGTTGAGGTAGACTATCTAGTCTGATTGTCTGTAATTTTTTTTTATCATGAATGAATGTTGTACTTTATTAAAAGATTTTTCTGCATCTATTGAGGTGATCATGTGATTTTTATCTTTGGCTCTGTTGATGTAGTTTATTACATTTATTGATTTGTGTATGTCAAACTATCTCTGCATTCTTGTAATAAATCCCACTTGGGCATGGTATGTAATCTTCTTGATGATTTGGTGCATTCTGTTTGCTAGTATCATATTTTGTATTTTTGCATAGATGCTCATTATGGAGATTAACCTGTAGTTCTCTTTTTTTGGTTGGGTCTTTCTCTGGTTTTGGTATCATGATACTACTTGCCTCCAGGAATGAGTGAAGGAATAGTACTTCCATTTCAATTTCATTCAAGATTTTGGGGAGTGCCGGCATTAAGACTTCTCTAAATTTCTTGTAGACTTCAGCAGTCAATCTATCAGGACATGAGCTTTTCTTTGTTCATAAGTTTGTAATTACATTTTTAATTTCATTAACTGATATCAGGTTATTCACAGTTTTTATATCTTCTTGATTCAGTTTTAGTAATTCATACCTACCTAGGAATCTGTCCATTTCTTCTGTGTTTTCTATTCTATTTGAGGAAAGATTTTTAAAGTAGGTATTGATGATCTTCTAAACTTCCAAAAGATTTGTAATACTTTCATCTTTGTCATTCCTCATTGCATGAATTTGAGATTTTTCTTTCCTTGTTTATAAGTTTGGCTAGCGGTTTATTAATTTTATTTATCCTTTCAAAGAACCAACTCTTTGATTCATTAATTCATTATACTATTTTCTTAGTCTCAGTTGTGTTAATTTCTGCTATGCTCTTTATAATTTCCTTTCTTGTATGGGTTTTGGGCTTGATTTGCTCTTCTTTTTCTAGAAGCTTGAGGTGCAAAATTAGGCTGTTTATTTGTGCACATTCTCTTTTCCTGATGTGAGAATTCACCACTATAAATTTCTGTCTGACCCCTGCTTTCATTGTATCCTACAAGTTGCAATATGTTGTATTTTATTTTCCTTTAATTGTAGATTTTATATAATTTCATCTGTGACCCTTTGGTTGTTCAGTGGAGTGTTATTTAATTTCCAAGTTTTTATGGAGTTTTTGTTCTTTCTTTTGCCTTTAGCTTCCAATTTCATTGTACTATGTTCAGATAATTTACATGGGATAATTTCAATTCTTTTGCATTAATTTAAGCATGTCCTATGGTCTAGTACATGTCTATTTTAGAGACTATCCTGTGTGCAGCTTAGAAGAATGTGTATCCTGATGTGTTGAGTGGCACACTGTGTAAACATTTACTAAATCCATTTTTTCACAGGTTCGTCCAGTTCTGATATTTCCTTGCTGATTTGTTGTCTAGTTGGTCTATCTCTTTGTGAAAACAGGGTATTAATGTCCCTCATTATAATTGTGTTATTTAGCACTTGACCTTTCATATTTACTAATATTTGTCATATATCATTATGTGTTCCAATATTGGGTGCCTATATATTTATGATTGTTTTCCATTTTTCTTGAAGTTTTCCCCTAACAAGTATGAAGTGACTTTATCTATTTTTATCATTCAAGGTTCAAAGTTCATAATCTTTGTAAACAGAGTTCATGAAGTGGGGCCTGGTTAGAGTTGGATTACTACATGAACTGGAGGGGCGTATTGCTGTCCCTTACTCTTCCTTTCCTTTCTCTGCTTCATGGTTGCAATGAGGTGAGCAAAATTCCCCAGGCAAGTCCCTCTGGCATGCCATTTCTGCCTTGGAACCAATCAACCATGGACTGGATCCTCTGAAACATGAGCCAAAATAAACCTCTCTGCTCTTAAATTTTGGATAATGAATATTTTGTCCTAGCAACACAAAAGTGACTAATACAGAAAATTTGTACCTGGTTAGGGGGAGTCACTTTGGTGACTTTGTTTCACCACGTAGTTCAGAAGCCTTTGGAACCTGTTTGTAGAGTTTGGAAAAGTTTGGTGAAATAGACCACGGGTGTCCTAGATCACTATAAGCAAATTTTGATGGGTGAGCTTTGGGCGAATTCAAAGACCATAATGCTGATAGAATTGTGGCAAATGAGTTACAGTTGGGAATGATAATGCTATTGGAAACTGGTCTAGAGGCTACATATGTTACATTTTGGCAGGAAACTTGTTTACATTTTACTCATATCCTAAGAAATTGTGTGAGACTGAATTTGAGAATGGTGAGCTAATTAATGTAGCAAAAGTAATGTCCAGGTTGCCTAATGTCCAGGCGGTGGCATGAGTAGTGCTGGTCATTTTAGCTAGATCAATGAGAATCAGAAAAATATTCAGAGACAGATCATCTGAAAACCTTGCAGTTTTATCAGAAAGGAATCATCTGTAAAGTTGGGGCCATGCTGAACAAGGTTTCTGAAAAGTTTAGAACTAAAAAGAAGTCAAGTATGTTGGATGAGGACAATAGAAAGATGACTTGAAGGTATCTCAGGAATTAGCCATACACCCTCTTAGCAGGAACAATACTGTAAAAGTTTAAACAACTTTGAAAGTCTTTGCTTTGAGAAAAGAGCCCCAGGTAATCCTATTTATTCAAGGCTGCCTAGGAAATTATTTTTTGGAGTTTAGCCATTCAGTCATTCACAGACCACTGCAGCCAAGTGGAGCCAGATACTGTTCCTACTCGTGGAAGATTTTGGTGTTATTCACATAATGCTTGTTTATCAGTCATGCAGAATAACAGGGTTTTAGGTTCGTAGAGGTTTCCCCATAGCTTTCACAAGAAGGTCTGGAAGTTTAGCCAGTGTGAGGTCAGTGAGAGGCAGTAAGAATGAAGTAAAAAATGTGGTGAGGACCCCAAGATGTTAGAGATGCATGAGTGTGCAATGTCCCTCAAGGCAAGCCACAGTCAGTGAGTGAGGCCAGCCCAAAAAAGAAATCAATTAGGTTACAACCATCAAGGTCATAGGAGTGGGAATGGCCAAGCATTTTGAAATTTATATTTTACCATAAACTACCCTAAATGGTGGAAATAAAACTGCAAAATGTGATGTTTTCTTTATGGGGTTTTGGTTTTGCTTTGGTTTCAATCCTTTCTATCCACTTGAGTTTCACTTTTTGGAATGAGAATATTCACCTATGCCATTGTATGTTGGAAGTAATTTCTTTTTTTATTTTTATAGGAACTCAGAGCTAAGTGTTTGCCTTGAGTTACAGAGAAGACTTTAGCTTCAGGCTTTTCACAGTGCTGGAATTTTTTAGACTTTAGCAACTCTGAGAGAGATACTAAGTGCATTTTGCATGAGAAGGACATGTGTATTTTGTAGGTGTGAGGTGGAGGTTTATGGTTTACATCCAAAATGTTCTCCCAAAGTTTCGTGTGTCTGGACAGTAACTGGATGAGCGGGGCACTATACTCATTAGTAGATTAACCCATTGATGAATTCGTATTTGAATGTACTATTAGGATATAGGCATAGTAGGAAGCATGTCATTGGGGGCATAACCTAATATGTTCATTCTGTTTCATTGTTCTTCCTTTTATTTTCTCCTTTCTGGATAAACAGATAAACAGCATTTCTTTGCCATGTGTCTCTGCCATACTATTTATGCCTTAGAGCCAATCAACCATGGGCTGAATCATCTGACAAGTGAGCCAAAATAAGCATGTCCTCCTTTGAGTTGGAGGGTGGCTGTGGTGTTTTATCCCTGCCATATAACAGGAAAGTGACTGATATAACTGGTATGTAAGTATCTATCTTCCTACGGTTTGTGTACAGATATCCCCTCAAAGCCTCAGGCAGTCATGGAGGCAAGATTCTAGAGTTTGTGACTGATTCATGGTCCAATGATGGGATTAAGGGTGTAAGTGCTACATCTGTTGCAGGGCAGGTAGCCTGCATACAATATAAGGGCATAAATAGTCTTTTTCTCTTTCTCTCTTTCTCTTTCTCTTTCTCTCTTTCTCTTTTTCTCTTTCTCTTTCTTTCTCTTTCTCTTTCTCTTTTTCTCTTTCTCTTTCTCTCTCTCTCTGTCTCTCTCTCTCTCTTTCTCTTCATTTTGGGGTCTATAAATGGTCCAAGAGAAGAGTGACTTTCTAAGTTCAGTTATATGCACATGTTTATGAAGTAAAGTTTGTCTTTAGTACCGAAAATGCTGTAATGATTTTCATGTATATGTATATGTGTGATATGCAATGAAAATAATTTTCATTTATTGTATTTCATTTCATTGTATGTGTGTGATATGCAATGAAAATAATTTAAAATATCCTTTTTAGAAAATTTAGCTCAAAAACTGCTCATAACTTCTTAGATAGTAATTTTTAGTAATGCATTATAATTTTGAAAATACAAACTGTAAACTTGGAGGTAGTCAAACATAAATGTGAAATAATATTTAATTTTTATGTTGGAGATCATGGATTGAAGAATTTTGTATTCATCAACATAATTCATCAATATTTTTCAGTGAAATAATATTATTATTTAATTTTTACATTGAAGCAATTCATAAGATGAAATGTTTAAAATGTACTCAAATGAGAAGAGTTTACATTTTGGAAAACAGTTTTTCAGAGAATTATTGAATTCAATTTTGTTAGAAATGATTGTTGGATTTATAGTTTTAGCTGCTTTTCACTGACCAAATCCATGACTTTGTGATCTATCCCTTTCCTTCCTTTCCAAGCAATTTAAGCCTCACTCATATCTCTCCTCACTCATATCTCTCTTTTCTTTTTCTTTTCTTTTCTTTTCTTTTCTTTTCTTTTCTTTTCTTTTCTTTTCTTT
>NW_004955402.1:52145632-52165368 GCF_000276665.1 Chinchilla lanigera | reverse complement strand
TTTCTTTCTTTCTTTCTTTCTTTCTTTCTTTCTTTCTTTCTTTCTTTCTTTCTTTCTTTCTTTCACCAAAAACTCACTATAGGGAACATATAATTTCCTGAACAAAGAGCATCTCAATAAAACTTTATTTACAAAAATACGTGCAGAGCTAGACATACCTGGTCCCAGGATTCTAGCTCAGCCCAATCAGACACACAAGCTTCAGTATCACATGGTTTCTCTTCTGTGAGAAACCTAAAGAATAAATAAAGAGTAAAATAAAAGAGATGGTAGAAGGTAGGGAGATAGAGCTTTCTCAAAGGAGAAGGGGATGGAGAGATGCAAGGGGAGGAAGAGAAGGGAAGGAGAGGAGATGAAAAAGGAACTGAGATGTTTGTTGTTTACACATACCAATTCCCCAAAGGAATGTAAACATTATGAACTACAAGTATGTAGTAATAAAATAAATCTATTGAAATAAAGAAAAGAAAAAAGAAAAGAAACTTAGCTAAGCTTTGTAATTAGGAAGATTTATAATTTGGGGGAAGCTAGGGATTTTACACACATGGGAGGTCGGTTCAGTTCATATGCACAGCTTCCCTTTCATTTTGCTGCCTAGATTTTCATGCTTTTCCCTTTTTCTCAGCCGTCCTTCCTGCATTCCTCATCAGTCTTTTGTCTCATTCTTTCTAGACTTCGCTGGGTAGCAACCTACTTAATTTGAAAAATTTTCACACAGGTGTTGGGGGGGTGGAACCGTATAATATTCTCCCTCATTCATCATTAGGTGGTGGTTGACAACCTTATAACAAAAGGCAAATTGGTAAGAGAAAGCATAAAAAATTAATTTAACGAGTTTTACGTGACATGGGAACCATTTTCAAATAAAGATGTAAAAACCTCTAAAACTATCTATCTCCCTTATTCCTTCCTTCCTTCATTTTTCTTTCTGTTTTAGTATCAAAGCTCAAAACCTCAATGTGAAATTAAAATCCGTTTATTATTTTCCATGTGTTTAATGAAATATAACTCTTAGTTGCATTGCTTGGTTTTACAATATTTTTGTTGTTATTGCTGCCATTGTTATTAAACTAAAAAGTTTAACTTCTAATAATTCCATTTATTCTTCATACTTCTCTATACAAATGAAGTATCTGATTCTCAGCTTCTTCTTCAGGCTTATGGGTTTGCTCACATTTTGTTCTTGAATTATAAATCACCCTGACTGAGGTACAAGCATAATTTTACAGCCTTATAATATATTTTTTGGATTCTGTGTTGTTTTATGTTGTGTGTTTGTGTGTGTGTGTTCTTCCAACTCTTTGATCAAGGCTAATTTGCTTATAAAAATCAACTGATCACAGTGGTGGTAAAAATAATGAAAATAATGGACTTGTGTTCATGTTTTTATATTTAAAAGGTTATCTTTTTAAATACTACTTATGTATCAACTCATTTAATTCTTATAATTTAGGTGACAGGGTTTTCACTCTGCTTATTCCTGGAATTTGACGGTCATTTTGAGCTTTTATGTAACTTGCCATACCAGTGGCATACTACCCTACAGTGCTAGAAATGTCATCTTTTCCCTTCTATAGCTGTGTGCACATCAATTAGCAAAGGTGGCAGAGGACAATTCTGAGGCTGGATGACCAATGTTATTATTGGCTTTGCAGGGGGAGCATGCTTGGCTCATTCAAGATTTGTGGTATTAAATTCAGATATAATTTTGGGGCTATGTTTAAGGAAAATGTTACACTTATTTCTTAGTACAAAACTTTGCACAGGACTTGGAAACAATATGTAGGGCTGAGGATATGTGTAGCTGAGTGGCTTTAAGACTTAACCTCTGTGATCTTCACAGTCAGTGGATTTTGGAAAATAAGGCTTGCTCTATGTGAAAACAATTTTGGGTGATTGGCTCACTCATTGAAATTAGTGCCCTATGACAGAAAGCTGCAGGCAATCAGCATGTCAGTGAGTCTCCTGGAGCCATAAAGCTCACTGTCATGATTGAATGTTGGCAATTTCAAGCCAGGGGTTTTGGAAAACAGGAGGACAGACTTCTGAAGGCTGGCTAAGGCAGTTTTCGGGTTGATACCACACTCTCCCTTCTCTTTAATTCTTAAAATCTTTCCTAAATTGTGAATATAACTCTACAAGTGGAAAAAATATAGTTGTAGTGATTCTAGACAGTATAGATGCTGCAAAAATCTCTTATCCAGTAATCAATTGGCATACAGACATTTCACATTTAAAAATCATTATCTTTCTGTTTTGTATAAAAAGAAAAAATAGTATGATTAATGTATTGAGATGTAAACTGGGCAGTGCTAACTTATTATGTCTTACTGGAATTAACCTTATTATTGATGTCTGTAATTCTTGCTGATTTGTTTCTTCAATTGATGGCCTGGTAGCTTTTGTTGTTTTTGGTTTCCTATGTGGTACAAGCTTTGGAGACAAAATGCAATTAAGTAGATCTTTTTCATTTGCAAATATCTGTGATTACTATATCAAGCTATTATATTTATTCTGGAAAGAAGCATGTAATTTGAAAAGTTAGTGATAACAGCAAAATTCAAAAATCTCTTCTAAGTAAAATGAGTTTTTTAATATAATGATACCAAATTATAATGATCTTTCTGTCTCCAAATCATTCTAGCTTACATTCCTTGCTGAAGTTTTGTGTTACAGTTGATGAAAATGCAAGAGGCATTCACTCTGCAATTATGAATCTGAATACATAGATATTGCACTGTTGGCTAACAAACAAGAATATATCTTGTGATATTGTGTGCCTCAAAATTATATTTTAAATTACATGCAAAATTAAAAAAGAATGGCTGAAGAAGAAACAAAAACTTTTAGGGACTTGGTTGAACTTGAAATATGATTCTGTTTTTTTTTCTTTTACTTTAGTTATTTTTGTTTTTCTTCTCTAGCAAAATAAATTCATGTGTTGTTGTCATTTCAAATTCCAATGAAACAAGATCTTTTTTCTGTTTCATTTATGCATTCTTTTTTAATCTTTCTCTTTAAACTTGTTTTCTCTGTCCAATCATAAACAATTATTACAGTATTTGATCTGTATACTTACGTTTGAATGTATCCTGAAAATCATGGTGGGCTTTTGTTTGTGTAATTTTAATATTGGTTTTATTTATTTGTGGAATATATAAAGCAGAAATGATGAAAGAAGAGTAAAATGAAGAACTTAGACTAACAATTGCTAGCAAGCTACCTCTTCTCTCTGTTTTTCTCTCAATCTCTTTGATGTTCACTGTCCTTGGTCTGTCTATAATATTTTTTAAAAATTTTTGGCTAAAAATAACTTGCAGGTATTTTAAGTTATTATTTTAAACATTTTAGATTGAACCTTATAAAAACATATATAAATTTACCTTATAAAATCATGCCATTTTATGACTTAAGGTCATTAATAAGAACTAAATATCAAATAATATATATTTCATATTGCAATATCTCCAATTACTACCAAATGATCTTATTTTTCGAACCTGTGACCCAAAGATGTTCAAATTCAATGTGTGTTAGATTTTTTTTTTATTGTCCTACTACGATATCTTATTTTGTTTTGTCCCAGGAATTGAAATCAGGACCTCATGCTTGCCAGGCAGATGCTGCATTGTTGATCTACATCCTCAGGCCCTACTAGGTTATCTTAGAATTAGATGTTGTAACTATTTTCTCACCACTGAAGTTCGTAAAAATTTTATGCTGATGACACCTTTTATCTGTAGGTATTCTAGCAGTTGGTGTAAACTGCCATGTTATCCTGTATTGTTATTCTAAACAGACCTTTTGTATAGCATGAAGACTACCACACTTCAACATAAAAAATACAGTCTCTCTTTATAGTTCATAGGTTATCTATGGCTATTACTTTGGAGGTTTTAAATATCTTACCTCTCAAAATATTTCCCAACATTTTATTTTAAAATAGTCATTAATGATATTTGGAGTTTTAAGACAATTATTTTCCAATACTGTTATTTCTTGGATTCATTTGAATATTTTACCCTTTGTCTTTCCCTTTCTTTTGATTTACTGATTTTTATTCATTTATTTCAATGTGTCAAAATTCCAGTGAAGTCATTTTTCTTCTTAATTGGATCCCTCTAGGCCAGTCCTGTGTGCTTTTGGCATTATGTTATTATTGCTTGAAACACGTTTTAGCTTTCTGATTTAACAGGCTGTCATACTTACAATATTTGTCTTTTATTTTCTTTGCTTTATACTTGTAATCAGCCATTTCTGCAGGAAGCCTTGTTTTCCTATAGTGAGAAATAAATGTGGTACTAATATCTGGTTGTGGGGGCTTGTTTATGGCTCAAGGATATAATGTGGACAGCACTAGATATACATATACTTTAGAATTTGTAAAATCATATTAATACTGATAATTAAAATTCAATACCAAGTTCTGTCTTACAAGCTTTCCTTGCACATTGTTAACTTCCATCTTCCTCAGCAAAGATCCTTATTCCAAACAACAGCAATATGCCTTTGATTTGTTTAATAACAAGACTCACAAACATGATTTTAGAATTACAACCATATATTGTTAATAAGACCAGAACTGAGTTCATTATTTCTTTGGGACATGTGTTACTACATCCAAATAGAAATGTTGGCATATGTGTATATATATATATATATATATATATATATATTCACATTCTTTGAATCATTCAGGGGAGTTTTAAAGTTGTCTTAATGTAAGTGTTGGTTTGCCTATATTTGTAACTGAAATTGATTATGATAAAGACCAGTTACTTACTTTATCAACCAGGATTATATTATTATCACTTTAAGATGCATTTATATTTCTGGGTTCATTTTGGCAAGCAATGGCAAAGCTTTTTAGCACTTTCAATGATAAAAACAGCCCAATGCAGCACATGTGCCATAGGTTCACCACCACTGATGTTGTTTCTCACTTTTTTGTGAATGAGGCTCGAGCAAAAACCAAGTCAGAAATATTTTCTCAGACAAGAGATTAATAGCACAAAGAAGGACATGTTTTATGAGTCTAGAGAACATATAGTTGAAAAAATAGAAGAGCTTAAGAAAATAATAGAAACCGTGAATGCCCAACATAGTAAAGAAATGGATTCCACAAAACAGATTCAAACAGATATCCAGGATACTAAAAATTCCATTGAAAGTATATGCCACATGATCAACTAATGTGAGCACAAAATATCAGATATAGAAAACAGGTTTGTGGTCAATGATCAAGAAAAGACTTCCAAAAATACCAAGTAACCACAAAAAAATCCATCCAACAGCTGCTAGATGATGCAATCAACAACATAAGATTAGTCAGAATCAATGAAAATCAGGAGATAGCACAAAAGAAATAAAAAGCTTGTCCACAGAAGTTACAGCAGAAAATTTTCCAAGCATGGAAAAAGAATTTGATTTACAGTAAGTGAAGCATATAAAATTCCAATTAGCTATGATAAAAAAGCTACACCAAGGGATATAATAGCCAAAATTACAGAATTTCAGCATAAGAACAGAATATTAAAATCTGTTAGAGAATAGGCACAAATCACCTGTAAAGCCCATCAGAATCACGGCAGACTTCTCAACACAAACCCTTACATCAAGGAGACCTTGTAGTGAAAATATAGAGGCCTAAAAGAAAACAACCTCCAATCTAGACTAATGTGATTTGCAGAACTATCCCTCAAAACTGATGAAGAAATAAGATACTTCCATAATAAAGAACACCAGAAGAAATTCATGATCACCAAACCAGCATGTCAAAATGTTCTAAAAGATATTCTAGAGTGAGATAATGAAGATTACAACTACTTGAACCCTAGTAGAGTGAACTCACCAAATAAGACAAGCAATTAAACAGAAGGAAAATCAAGAAAACCAACAACAGGAAAATAATATGAGAAAGATAAATGAATGCATGTCAATTATAATCACCAATGTAAATGGTCTCAATTCAATCAAAAGAAATAGATCCACACACTGGATCAAGGACAAAAAATCCACGATGATGCTTCAAACAAGAAACATATTTAGCTTAAAAAGAATTTCATAGAATCAATATCAAAGGATGGAAAAAAATACTCCATGTAACAGAAACCTGAGAAAAGCAGGGGTAGCTATTGCATTAGCACACAAAGTTAGATTTTAAATTAGAGCTTATCAAGACAGACAAAGAATTTCATTACATATTTGGTAAGGGAATAATTCAAGCAGAAGAGATAGAAACATAAATATATATGAATTAAATATCAGCACACTCAACTATAAAAAACAGATATTAACAGACATGGAAAATCAAATGACAACTAGTACAGTTGTATAGGGGGATGTCAATACCTACTATCACAAATAGAGAGATTCACTAGAAGAAAAATATCAGAGTTGAACCAAACCTTTCAACAAATGGACTTAGTAGATATCTACAGAATATACCACACCACTATATCAGAATGTACATACTTCTCAATAGCATGGTGGATTTTCTTCAAAATAGACCACATATAAGCTCATAGAACATGTTCAAGTAAGTGCAAAATAATTGAAATTACCCCATGGATATTATCAAGCCATAGTACCATGAAATTGGAAATCAATGGCAAAAGAAACACAAAAGCTGCATTAGCACTTGGAAGTCAAATAATACTCTCCCAAACAACCAATGGCTCACAGATGAAATTAAAGAAGAAACCAGGTAGTTTCTAAAGTTAAAGATAATGCCAATACAACATACCAGAACTTATGAGATGCAATAAAAGCAGTCTTATGTGTGAAATTTATAGTGGTGAGTTTCCACATCTGAAAAACAGAGTGTAGGGCTAGAGATGTGGCTCGGTGGCAAAGCACCTGCCAGGTAAATGCAAGGTCCTGATTTCAATTCCTAGTACAAAAAAAAAAAAAAAAAAAAAAAAAAAAAAAAAAAAAAAAAAAAAAAAAAAAAAAAAAGAAAAGAAAAGAAAAACAGAGTGAGCTCAAATAAATAATCTAATGAACCTCAAGCTCCTAGGAAAAGAAGAACAAATTAAATGAAAAGCATGTATAAGGGAGGAAGTTATAAAAATCAGAGCAAAAATTAATTCATTTCAGGCTGAGAAAACCATACTAAGAGTCAATTTATTGAAGAGTTGGTCCTTTGAAAGATTAAAGAAAATTTAGAAAGGCTTAGCCAACCTGATTTTAAAAGAGACTCAAATCAATACAATTAAGGATGAAAATGGTAAAATCACACCATATCCCTCAGAAATCCAGATCTTCAATATGTATTTCAAGAAGCTGTACTCTAATATGGTGGAAAACACAGAAGAAATGGATAAATTCCTAGGTACATATGAATTAACAAATCTGAACCAGGGGTACATAGAAATTCTAAATAAAATGTCAGTCAATCAAATTGAAGATGTAATTAAACACCTACCAACAAAGAAAAGCTAGACTGAATCCTGACAGATTCAGTCCTGAATTGTACAAGGAAAATGGAGAATATTTAATACCATTACACCTCAAATTCTTTAATAAAGTTTAAATGAAAACAATATTCCTGAACTCATTCCTAGAAACATGCATTACAGTGGTATGAAAACCACAGAAGGATCCAATGGAAAAGAGAACTACTGGTCAATCTTCCTAATGAAAATAGACATACAAAAATCCTCAGTAAGATACTGGCAAACAGAATGCAGCAAATCTCAAAAAGATTATACAAAATGATCAATTGAGATTTATCGCAGGGATACAGGGATAGATAAGTATAAGGACAAAAATGACAAAATCATCTCAATAGATGCAGAAAAATCATTTGATATAATCCAACACACGTTCATGAGAAAAACCTTACAGAAAATTGGAATAGATAGTGTTTATTTCTATCTGATAAAAGCCCATCTATGACAAACTAACGGACAACATTGCACTAAATGGTCAAAATTTGAGAGCTTTCTCTCTAAAATTAAGAGCAAGACAAGGATGTCTACTATCATCACTCCTATTAAATATAGTTCTGGAAACATTAGCCAGAACAATTAGACAAGAGAAAGAAATAAAAGGAATAGGATAGAAAAGGAAGAAGTTATATATCATTATTTACACATGAAATGATACTCGACAGAGAGAACCTGGAAAATTCCACCAAAAGACTTTCAGATTTAATAAGCAAATTTAAGCCATAACTGGATATGTCAACAGTGAAATATGAATTGCATTTCTGTACACAAATGACAAACTCAGAAAGAAATTAAGGAAGCCACACTTTCATAGTAGCTTCAAAAAATGAAACACATAGAAATCAATCTAAAGAAGTAAAATATTTTACATTAAAATCTACAGTACTCTGAAAAAGGAGATCGAAGAGGATAGCAGGAAATGGAAAGCATCTCTTGTTCTTGGGTAAAAGGAATCAATGTAGTGAAAATATCAGTACTTCAACATTGTTATGAAGATTTAATGCAATTCTAATTAAAATACCAACAGCATACCTCATAAAATTAGAGAAAACAATCATAAAATTCATTTGGAACAAGAAGAGACCTAGACTAGCAGAAGCAATCCTGAGCAACAAAGGAAAAGCAAGGGGCATCACAATCCCTTACTTGAAAATATGCTATAAAGCTACTGTAATAAAAACAGCACGTAACTGGAAAAAACAAACTAAAGAACAAATAAACCAGACATGAGGATCAATGGAACAGATTAGATGGTGCAAAAACATCTCCAAACAGACTTAGTCACCTTATCTTTGACCCAGAGACCAAACACCTTGACTGGTAGCAAAATAACTTCTTTAATAAATGGTGTTGGGAAAACTGGCTTTCCACATAATTAAATCTAGATCCGTATTTCTCTACATATACTACAGTAAAATTAAAATGGATAAAAAATCTAAGTATTAAAACAAAAACACTAAATATGTTGGAAGATATAATAGGCAGAAGTGTTGAAGATGTAGGTGTAGGCTAAGACTTTATGCACAAAACTCCAATTGCACAGGCAATATTACATAGAATTAACAAATGGGTTTTCATTATACTAAAAAGCTTTTGCACAGCAAAAGGAACCATCAACATAGTGAAGAGACAACCCAGAGAATGGGAACTGCTTTTCTAGCTATTCGTCAAAGAACTTATATCTAGAAAATATAAAGAAATAAAAATAATCAAACACCTCAAATTTAAAGAACCAATCAAAAAGTGGGCATCTGAAATGATTAGATACATCCCAGGTGAAGAAGTACAAACAGCCAATAAATGTATGAAAAAGTGTTCAACATTATTGATAACTGAGAGATGCAAATTAAAACAATGAGAGTACCATATCACTCAGAAAGAGTGACTATTATCAAGAAATCAACCAATAAGAAATACTGGCAGGGCAATGGGGAAGTAGGAACACACACTTGTTGGGAGTATAAATTGGTGCAACCACTGTGGAAATCAGTATGGAGAATTCTAAAAAAACTAAAAGTATAGGTTCTATTTGATTCGGCTATTCCTCTTCTTGGTATCGTCCTAAAAGAATTGAAAGCATCATACCACAACAATGTATGCACACTCATATTTCTAACAGCAGAGTGTGCAATAGCTAATCTTGCAAACAACCTAAATGCCCATTAACTGATGAATGGATAAAGAAGATGTTCTTTCTTACACTATTGGAGCACTATTCTACCATATAGGATAAATTTGAGACATTTCTAGGTAAATGGCTGTACCTCAAGATCATACTCTTAGGTGAAATATATAGCACACATATATTTGAATATCACATTTTTTTTCTCTGGTGTGAGAAACTAAAAGTATAAGTAAGGGTGAAAATATATACAGGTATTGTGCAATAGAAAGAAAATATTCAAATGGAAAGAGGAACAATGGAGGGGGAAGAGAAAAGGAAGAATTGGTAAAGAAAGAAGAAAATAGAGAGAAAAATGGAAGTAAAGCTTTTGTAAATAAGGAGAGCAATTGAAAGGAATTGAAAGGAAGGGTGAGAATTGGGGAGAAAAGAAAAATCAAGGTATGTTATGCACAGGTACAAATTTCTTATGATGAATGTGATCATCTTGTATATGTAAAATGTACCAATAAAATAATTAAAACAAGAACAAACAGAAGAAACACAGTTTTTAAGTGAAAGTTCTTCTGCTGCTCATTATAATATTTCACATGAAATGCTGATTGCGATAGTGAGTATAAAAATAGAATATTCAAGTTCATATGCAGTACAGAGTCAAATAAAAAGAAAACTATCTGATCAAGGTGAATAAATAAAACAGTAGTCAATATTTTCAGTTTGTATTATGAAGAAGAGACTCCTCAATTTAGATTGTGTATATGATACATTTTGAAACTCTGAAGAGGCAGAAATTTAAAATTTAGAAATAATACAAAGACAGCTGACTATGCTTAATACTGTTCTATGCCTTTTACTTATTTACTCTAATCCTCACAAAAAGTCTTTAGTGTAGAAACTATTTTCATATATTATTTTTGAATGCTGAGAAATAATGATTTTACTAATACAAGGAGCTGGGGTTTAAATCCTATCACTATCCAATTCCTGAGTGTATGCTCTTAATCATCATGCAGTAATAAATTTTTATTTCCAGAAACCCAATGAAATTAAAATTTTCCAAATGGAAAGGCAAGGGACAAGTGTTATAGGAACTTAGATGTGGGACAAAGCAACAAGAGTTGTAAGGATATACTATCCTCTGTGGGTCTACTGTTTGCCTATTTCCTTCTTGCTTAGAGCTGTCCTGCCAAGCCATAATATGGGACAACAGTGGAGTTGTCAGGTAATTACTATAGAACTGGCTCAGCAATTCACAATATTCCAGGTCTTTCTTACCTTGAACAAATAATTGGATGAGATAAGCCAAAGAGGTGTCAAAAATTTTTTTGAAAGGAAAGGGTGAAGGGTTAAGGGTAAAACTGGCTCTGTAGCATGAACATGGCCCAAACCAGAGAGAAAAGAATAAAAAGAGGACAAATAAAAATCCACCCTGTCTGGGAGATCCAGTGTGAGGTACCAGGAAGAGTCATTATAGCAGGTTCCTCAAGAGATCTGTCCTTATATGACATCTACATTTCGTGGGTGTCTGCCAGAAGTTCCATGTTTAGGATCCTGGGAATGATTTGGTGGTGTGCTGGGATCTTGTATCACATATATCAGAGTCAACTCCACATCAAGGATTCACAGTCCCAAAGAATAAAAAAAAAAATGCTCTATAGTCTTAGGACACCGGTAATTCGACACAGACTTAAGATTTTTCTCTTCACAAACATAAAGTCAGAGCACACATTTTATATAGCTTTGCAAATGATCCCTGAAAAGTGAGTCACCAGTGATTCAAAAGGTGACTGATCAATAAGGTATCCATGTGCTGCTCTTCATATTTCCCAGAATTACCCCTTTTGTCCTTCACTGTTTCTCACTGCAAACTCACACATTAAGTTGCTCATTCATTAACATTTTGGGCAGTTCATAGGCAAAGGAGGACCAAGAGACTCAGTAAAGGATCTAATTCAGAAAGTTCATTAGAGGAGTAGGACAAGGGAGAAAGCTAGTAGCCAGAAACAAATGTGTTCATTTGTTAAAATGCAGAAGTCTACACTATTATTTCTCAACTTTGGTGGCATAATACAATTATATGGAGATAATTTATAAAATAATCTTGTCCCACCTTCAGACATTCTCAATTCCTTGTTTTGGAGTTGGTACCAATGGTGTTTGAAAGTTCTAGGTAATGATAATATGCAACCGGGATTAAGAATCTGTAATAAGTCATGGTGCAGTCATTCAGGGGAGGATTCACAAGGGAATAAGAGATAAAAGATTAAAATTTTATAGCTCACATCTTTTCAGAAATGGTAACAGGATTTAGGGCACAATGGAGAGACTGATTTTTGAGAGACCAAGGCAAAACTACACAATTTGGCACAGGGCCTGTAGTTTGACAAGCATTAATTGCTATGGGCATGTTAAAAGTCACATCTTGTTTATTAAATCTGAGTGAATCATGAGTTCTATGTGTCAATATGGGGAGCCACTTCAGAATGAATTCAAAGTTTGGAGTGTCTGAAAATACCCAAAGTTGTGACCTCACTGTCTAGTGTACGTGCACAGTGGGATACACTCATGTAAACATTATTTATCGTAGGCACTGCACATGTGCTACATGGGTAAGCATACAAGAATGTAAATATGTGATAATGGCATATATAGTGGTTAAACAATAAAGACACAGCTGCTCTCTCTGCTCTGCTGTTGTGCTGATGTCTGCCTCTTTATGCTCTCTTTGAGGACCTCACAAGGAAATTTATCCCTTTAGCCCCCCTCAACCCTAACAATCAAACTCCCAGACCTTGACAATAATGCTATAATTCACAAGACATATATTTATTGGCAAATATCTTGGATTTATGACTTTTTCTGTAAGAATAATTAAATAATGCTTACCTAGTGCTTAATGGATGCTCTCTGGAAACTAAGAAAATGAAGAGAAATGGGAACAAATGAACAAAAAAGGGTGCATGAATTGAAGATTTACATATAGTTGAAACTTTGAAACATCTACATATAGTTGAAACATTGAAACTGCAATGATGCTACAGGGACAGTCAGGTTCAAATGGTATGAAGATATAATGACCTGAGAGTGAAGTTTCTGATTGATCATGTAGAACAGGAATAAATTTCAGGTGTTGACAAGGTTAAGGGATTGAATTGAAAGAGCTAGTGCAGAGCGAGGTGATCATTGGAGATTAGAAGGTCAAAGAATTATGATATCAAGATCTTAGGTTATTCTTGAAGAAGTTAAAGCTAGGGTAGAGAGAAAATTGTAAGTTAGATATCAGCATCTTTCATTAAGGAAAAAGACTCATTTACTCCATTATAACAATGGAGGGGGAAGTAGTTTAATTAGCATAAGCCTGAGAGATGTAAAGCTTTTAGAAATAGGAATTGCACTAGCAAAATGGCATTGGGATACATGGTGGACAAAAATCCATTATTTTTGTTTTTTGTTTTGGTTTTTTTCTGGTACTGGGAATCGAACTCACAACCTTGCACTTACCAGGCAGGGGTTGTGCTGCTGAGCTAAATCCCCAGCCCCCAAAAATCCATTATTTGATAGACAGAAAAACATGGGATGTGAGAGAGCAGACTATCTGAGCTTACAGTCCTATGGAGACATTATTCAGCAGAAAGAATCCAGTTACAGGAACAAATGGAACATGGAAGTAGTTGAAGCTAAAAGAGAGGTTATAGAAAAGTAATTCTAGTATCACAGGTATGATGGATTAATTAATGATCATTTTAGGTCAGAACATCCAGCAGAACCGAGTCAGTGTGGATCTGGGAGTGGAAGACGTACCTGAGGATTCTTGCCAGAATGGCATAAAAGGAGAACAGGGAGGGGAATATTGCATGCTGATGATTTCTCTGAAAAAGCTTTGTTGTGACTGGCTTTTCCACTATGAACTTTGCTATTCTCCTCAGAGGAGGATGAGCTCCAGTCTTCCTTATCACCAGAGATGGCTGCTGTTCATTTCAGAGGAGCTCTGGTCTTTGCATTCATTTTGAGCATTGCTTTCTGGCTCCAGTGAAGGTCCCTCACTTTCTGGCACAAATCCTTTACCCTGCTAGTATAGAATTTGTAGCTTCTACCACTGGCATTTGGGCCTTTCTAGTGCAGATCCTTTATATGAACTTGCATGAAACATTGCCATGGGCTCCAGCCCTTTGGCTGGACTTGTATGGGACATTGCCATGGGATCCAGGCACTCAGATGGATTCCTCAGATCTCTAGTATGTGGACAGATATCTTGCACTCATCTACATCTGACTCTAGTAAGCAATGACTAATACAACAGGATTTAGGAAAGAAAGCAATAAAATAATTAAGACTGAGAGAGAAATTGTAGATAAATACAGAGGAGATAATTTAGTAAAGAAGAGACATACAGAGAAGGAAGGGTTACTAGGCAATTTTCAAGAGAAACACTTTTTTGGTTTGTTACAGTCTTATAATCTCTTGAAGAAGATGTGCTTTGGGAAATTGCATGTTTAGGAAAGGACTCCTCAACTCTTTTCCCAGAAGGTGTTTTTGCAGAGGGCCAGAAATTCACATTTTTATTAATCTGCTCTATTAATGACTGTAATCAGTCCAACAATAGATAGTGACAAGAATAAAATGGATGTAAACTAAGAAGTCATCATTTACAGCATTGTAGGAGCTACAAATCAAAGTAGGTCACATTTTTCCTTGAGAACTCATGATCTGAACTGAGAGAAACTATTTCATGTGATGTTTAAGAACATTGTAAGGGTTGATTGATTGTGTCAACTTGAGAAGCATAGAAGCTTAACTAAACTGGCTCAGCAATTCTACATCCGAGGGTATAGAGGAGCCTCCCTGGGGTGGATCATCACCTAGATGATATAAAAGAGGAAGGACAGGGAGGCTCCAGTCTTCACCTTTAGCTTGGACATCTTCTCCTGGCTTCTAGTGCAGACTCTTCAGCTTCCACTTTGGATCCTTTAGGCTTCCAGTATAGACTCATTAGCCTCCCATTGCAGACCCAGAAGCCTCCTGATAGAGACTTGCATGGAATGCTGCAGTGAACTCCAGACCTTGGACTGAATCCTTCAGTCTCCAGTGTACAGACATCCTCGGCACACTTCCTCATCCAACTCTGTGGCTGACGCTCATGGGCCGATCTTGTAATTTCTTATGCATTTGTGTATCTTATGTTATATCTGTTTCTGTAGTAAAACCCTGACTAATACAAATTGTCAACCCTAGAATGAGGTGGTTTGGGTCAAGATACTAGTTATGTCAGGCATTAACTTCTTGGCAATGGAAGATTAGTTAATCCTTCTACACTTCAGGTTATTTGTCGGTAAAATGGCAGTAGTTGTAGTATCTCATCTAATGGAATTGTGAAGATTCATTAAAGCAATACAAAGCACCAGAGTGGTGTCTGACATATAATAAATGCTGTCTATGTTGCTTGATATGTTTATTAAAAGACCTACGGGATTTATAATAGATCATCTTGATTGTACAAAATATTTTTATTGAAGGTAGAAATACTGGTAATTCCATAGCTGGGCTATAAAGACTTTTTACTAGTCATTTTCTCATTTGTTATGTAAACAATCTTTAAAGTTGCACAGATAATTGCGCCCTTTAATATGCTACCTAAAATAAGTTCAAGTGTATGTGTAGAAAATATTGTGGCACAGAGGTTGAGATTAGGTCAGATAATGTTGTGAAATAAAGGAACTGTAACCAACCAGGAAGGAGTGAGCAGAACTATTAAAATCCAATCACAATGTGAGATGACAACCTTAAAATTTTGTAATGAAGTCAGGTTTTTGACTGTGAGTCTCCACCATACCAAGGTTAGCTGTTGAATCCCATGGGAGGCAAATCTTTCATGTGGAAATAAATTGAAAGCAGCTTTAATTACAATGTTCCTTGGCTTGTTACTCAGGAAGGCTGCCAGCTGCATGTGAAGAGCCTGGGAAATCATGCTTGGGCTCAATTCCTCAGTGTAAGTTTGATAGCTCAAAACTTTGTGCTGACTAAAGTAGAAGTGCCAGCCATGAACTAAATAGCAAGTCAATATAACCCAGGTGCTCAGAGAGGAAACATCAACCTCCCAAGCCACTTGATACCAATGGGAAAAATCAAGAAGCTCAATTTACCAAGGTTTAATTGATCTTTTTCATTAGTTTTCTTGGATTAGATTTTTTTTTATCTTTTCACTAGGGAAAAACTATAGTTGTATAATACAGCATCTAAATGTAGCCCTGCCTGTGATGGACAAAGTAGATTTCAACCTGTTTAATTTAGGAGCTGCAGAAAGGATTGGTAAAGCACACTTCTGAGTTTGTCTGGATGGGTTGTGGAGGCCTGACTCATGTCTGGTCCCTGGCCCCTTCATCTCTGGTGCTATTTGGGGGAACTACTCAGACTGCTTCAAAACTCAGGGGTACAGGGCTGGGGATATAGCTTGGTGGCACAAGTGCCTGCCTGGCAAGTGCAAGACAATGAGTTTGATTTTTGGCACAAAAACAAACAAACAAAAACCTCCGGGGTGTCTAAGTACGCCTGAGGATGTGACCCTGCTTGTCTAGCATGGACACACAGTGGGATACAGTTATGTAGCCATGACTTAGCACAGGTAAATATGCATGCAATGGTTATGGTACTATGTAAGAATGTAAACATGAGATAGAAACCTGTATAAGAATTTTACAGTAAAGACAAGGTGGCTCTCACTCTGGCTTTCTGCTGTGGTCCATGCTGCCTGCTGTTATTGCTGAATTCTTACACACATGTGTTCTTCAACCTTGAGACTTCAGCCTTGAAAAATCTCCCTTGAGTGTGCTGGCACTACTCCCTTGCTTTGCTTCCTATTTGCCATGAATGTAGCAGGTTTGCTGTGATGTTCCTGCTTTGGAGTCAGTTGATCATGAACTAAAGCCCTTGAAACTGTGATCCAAAATAAACCCTTCCTCCTTTAGGGAGCACGTGTCTGTTATGTGGGTCTCAGCAGTGCAAAACTGTCTAATACACTGTCTTTTTATATTTTATTGTCATTCTTATTTTCATTGCTTTTTTCATTAATTCAGGCAGTATAATCTGGGTTTTGTTATTTACCAGGTATAATGACTAATTTTATATCAACTTGACAGAGTTTCACATGACCAGAAGTCTGGTCAAGTATCACTTTTGATATGTTTGTGATGGTGTTTCTCAATGAGATAAACATTTGGATCTGTACACCCTGTAAAGCAGATTGTCATCCTCCCTGAAGGTAGGCCTCATCTCATCAGCTGAAAACTTGAACAGAACAAGACTGACCTTCTTAAAAGTGGGAAGTCTTCATTGCTGATTAATGAGCTCACACAATAGTTTGACTTATTTTGGAATGGAATCGAAACATCTGCTCTTCTTAGCTCTCAAGTTTCCAAGCTGTTGGCCTGGAACTCTACTATCAGCTGTACTGGAAATTCTTAGGGCTTCAAACTCAGACTGAAACTATCTTTGACTTTTTTAGTCTCCAGCTTGACAATTTCTGGGACCTCTCCACCTGTATAATCATGTGAGTGAGTTCGTCATAATAGACCCTTCTCCATATAATATTGCTGTGCTTCAATAGAAAATCTTGCTTGATCAATCCAGTTCTTTGTTAGATGATGGAAATACAGTAGTTGACAAGATGATTAAGACTCAAGCACTTTCAATATACTGGGCATTATCAAATAATTACATGAATTGGAAAATAATTTAAATTTATCCTAAGTTTCTAAAGAAAATTCACTTTTATATTGATTTTTTGCTTTTTATGTACATTCTTTTGAGGAAGAGATGTTCTAGAATAATGACTTTTCGTTACTGATGGGAATATTTTAATGCGGATGACATGCCAAATACTTACTGAAAGTCACTCTGCATTTTTCATGTTGGTTAATTCTGATAATATAGTTTGAGTTTCCCTAGCTTTAAATTTGATGGTGGCCTTCTCATTTTGCATTGACAAAGTAATCCTCCATTCAAATGAAAATTAGATCTAATGTTTTTAAAAGGCAAATAGTTTTAATTTGCATTTAGAAAATATTGTTTTATTATGAACAAAACTATAAAAAATATGGAAAGTGTCTTCAAACTTCTGTAAGAGAAGTAGTAAATCTGTAGGCCAAATTACCTTAGGTAATTTACTTCTCTTTCTTTGATCTGCTAATAATGGGGTTTTGTTCTCTTTGAAGCTTACTTTCTAGCAGATTTAATGACTAGCTCTTTTGCATATTTTTTCTGCTTATTTATTTTTTAACTATGCATCTTTCCTTCCTATGGGACCATGTTTGTGTGTTTTGTCTAGTCAGGAGGACTGAGGGCTCTCAGGGTAGCCTACTTTCTGTCCCCAGTGACCAAGTCTGACACATATTAGAAGTGTAGGAGAAGATGCCTGACCCAAATTTGAAGCTCTGGTGTCTGTGCTTCCATAATTGACAAGCCACTTCAATTTTATGATTTTATGCTTGTTCTCTGGAGATTTGGCTCCCTTAGTTTGCCTATAAGTGTTGTGTGTCTTCCTGACCCTGTTTTGTTTTGATTATCTTTTTAGTACAGGTGGAACAGTTGGAATATAATTAACAAGATGCTTTTCATATGTAAATATCACAGTAATTATAATACCAGCATTTCCTGAGTATCACAAAGAATGACTTTTCTACATGAAGCTCAAAAATTAGATAAAATTACTATGACTTTCAGATTTCTTTTATTCTTTCCTCTCTACAATCATACCTCTTCTTTTTCTTTTAGGTAGACATTCTACCTGAATAGACATCAGTAGAATAGACACTCTACTAAGATTTTTCAGTATCCTAGCCCTTAACACCTTCCTTTCCTGTGCTTCTGAGGTACCATCTCTCAGACTTGATGGAGACACTCATAGAGCTTCCCTTGGGCTTCTTGGTGATTCTTTTCTCCTGTTGGATCTTATATTCAATAAATATACTGATGCAACTGGCAGAGGGAAAGCTCAAGAATAAGGAAAGGCAACAAAGTTTTATCAGTAGCTGTTGGCACTATAAGCCCAAATCAGCAGTTTATCATAACAAGTACTGATTTCCCACCTAAACTGAATTCTGGAGAGAGCATTCACTCTTTGCTAAATGCTAAGCTAGTGCTTAGCATTTCTTCTGTGCATTCTTCTGTGCATGCTACATGTACTAATCCATTTTCAACAACCTTATTTCTAAAAGTACTATCATCTGTTTATAATAGATTAGGAAACAAAGGCAGAAGAAGGTTAGCAATTTGACTAAAGTTTTACCCCTAACAAAGAAAATGGTTGTGGTCCAAATACTGCCCAAGTGGTGATATAGATTTTATGATCACAGCAAAGCCACAAAAGTCCCATTTTTTCTTAAGCTGAAGCCCCCTGTCATCAACTTTACTTTTATTTTAGACTTTGTTCCCCCCAACCTATGCTGAAAGAACTCCCTTTGCCTAGACTTTGTCAGTCTTGGGACAGATGAGAAAGGGCTTCACAAGATGAGCTTACCTCTAACCATCTGCTCATAAGGGGCACATGTCATTCTTGTTCACATTTTGTTGCCAAAAGAAAATCATGTGACCACTCTTGAAGTCAACAGTCTGATCATATATAATTCTTCAGATAGGGATTACACATCATACAGACAAAAGATACATACAATTTTAAGTCACATACTAAGCCCAACATCTATGTAGTAGAGAAATATGTTTCTTTTCTAGGGACGAACATTGCATCTTCTGGACAAGTATAAAGTCTACTGTTCTTGAGATATTCATGTCTATGAAACAGTATCTCATTGGGATTCTTTTTATATGTTTAATCTCTTTTGGAATTTTGACTTCTGTGAATCACCCAGGACTATCCTTTCATTATTTTTCTATCGGTTTCCTTTCTTTTCTTTTTGCAGAACTAATTTTTTTCTTATTTTGTGCATAGGAAAAATGGCTATATTTTTTAAGTGGGATGATAATGAACTGAACTTATGGGACTACCACAAAGGATACATAACTTAATAAGTACAAGAATTTACCATGCCTGAAATATAATAAATTCTTAATAAATGCATTATTATATTTTCATACAGTCTGTACTATATGGCTCAGTAAATTATAGTCTATTAGTCAAATCTAGCTCACTAAACAAACACTCAGCCTCACGC
>NW_004955402.1:52102069-52139127 GCF_000276665.1 Chinchilla lanigera | reverse complement strand
CTGTATTGTGCTTGTGATATGTTGTAAAATGTTGTATGTCTGTTAATGTTTCCCTCCTTTTATCTTTAAAATAAAAATAAAGAAAAAATAAAAAAAAAATCTAGCTCACTGCCTGTTTTTGAATATAAATGTGTACTGAACACGCCACACTCATTTGTTTAGGCACTGTCTATGGTGGGTTGGGCTAAAAAGGCAGAGTTAAGTGATAGTGACACAGATTGTATGCCACACAAAACCTAAAATTTTTACTACCTTTCCCTTTCAGAAAAAATTTGCCAACTTTTGGTCTGTATCATTGCATTATAAGGAAAATACCATGGTTCCACAACTATGATAATTTTTAAGTCCTAGAAACTGACTCTAATATTTAACTTAGACCCCAGGATGTAATATATTTTGGCTACAGAAATGGATATGAATTCAGAAGCCCTCTTTTCATCTTTCCTACTATAAGAAGTCTGGCCCACCATAGACCTCTGTACTGATCTTGCCCATGCTAAATATGTCCAACGCTAAACAATGGACCATTATGAACATTATTCTAGCTATGAGTATGTCCAGCCCACCAGTAAAATCTGTAGTCCCAATGGTCCTGATATAGGTTGGAGGTATTATAAGTCTATTTATTATCAAGTCTCCAGATAACTGATGCCTTTTCATAGGATATGATGGTACTTTGGGTTCCCAAGTACCAATGAGGACTCAGACCTTCAGCCTTGCAGAATGTATGACCAGTATTTTTTTTAGAAAACACCTCAGTACATGGTCATAGATATTAGTGGAATGTCATGGGGGAATCATCATCTTATTCACTTACAACAGTGTTTTGGGGTTCATTCTGCTTGGAATCCAGCTTCTCCTTTTAAAAAATTGGTTCTAGGTTTGAAAACTTGTTTTATGTTTTGAAACTTGATAAGAGATTGTGACATCGTATGTGACGGAAGCTGTTCAAACCTCCTAATCATTCATTCTTGAAATGTTTTGATTATATAGATGGAAAAATATCCTCATCTAATACCCATGTACCTTACCTCTGTCAATTCATCTTCTATTAAATATTTTATAACTCTTTAGCTCAGTTTCTTGCCACACTATTTAGTTATTCATTACGGTAATTGCACCCATGGAGGCTGAACATCTTCACATGTCCTCAGTTATTTTGGAGTCCTGTTTTCCCATTGGTATTAGGGATCCAGGTTTTGTGAGCACCTGAAGAATATAGCTACTGCTTTGTTAGTCACGGTGGTAAGACTTATAGTTCCCATTTTCTTATAAACTAAGGTAAGTATTCTTTCTTGCTTTGATACAGAGAGAGTCAGGAGGATCCTTCTGAGAAACAGGGTCCCTGGTAAGTGCGTACGGTGTACTGGAACCAAGCTAGCAAGCTCTCCTTTGTAAACCTTCTGATGGCTTTGTGCAGAGTGTGCCACACTTAACATGAGCCTTCACTTTTCTAAGCTTTGAAATCATCCTGCAGGGATATTAAAATGGTTTCCCTTGGCCCCAAGTAGGAAATTACATCCTATCACCAAGGAGTACTTCTATATTGAAAAATTCTCTTTCATGTCTTAGTATTCTTCTACCATTGATCTGGTACCTTAGAATTCACTCGAGCTGCACACATGCTCCTGGCTGTACCAAAGGCATGTCCTGCACTGCTTTGGTAAGTGGCTCTGGTTCTGTCTCAGTAGACTCAGCAGCTCCTTTTAAAATAATTTAGGGATGAAGCATTACTAGTTAATTAAGTAATTATTTATATTACTAGATATTATAGTAAGTGAATTATAGTAAATTAATATCTACATTACTAGATATTATAGTAAATTATCTGGAGCCCAGAAGGGAGTATACAGGCTGTTCTAGAGAAGGAGTTGTTAGTGAAATACAATTAAAAACAGAGATTTCTTTCTAACCTAGAACAGTTTTCTATGAAGACAGAAGAAAAAAAACAGTTTTATTACTGAACAACTTTTCAACTGGAATCTGACATTTATCATAGGTGATCTGTTAAGAGAATGCAGAAAGAGAAAGCAGTCTCACTCCATGAGCAGCTACAACCTATGACACATGTTTGCATCATAAACAATAACTAGTACTCAAGTAAGAAGAATATACAACATAGTTTATCACTGATGTTCATCCTATATTTACCTAGTAGTTGAGGTGGCCATTTCAGTTTCGTAATTGGTTGTATACAAAGGAAAATACACTCACAGCTTCATGAGTAGAAGTGCTTTTGCCACGTTAGCACTATACCACTGTATCTAGGTTCAGACCACCTCGAAATCTGGCATTTACAGTTGCTGCATTCCTTAATGATTACACTTCAAAGAAATGATTCTTGGGTTCTTTAGAAAGGCATTAATGGGTTATAAAGCTGACAGAATGCTTTATTTTTTTTAGCTTTAAAAAAGATTTAGATACATTTCAAAGGGAGAAAGAAATTGATGTATTCTAAAGTCAGTACTCTAAGAAAAGGGAGTGGCAGAGTTTCTTCTCTTATTTAATAAAGAGCATTAAACTTCTTATTTTCAATTTTCATTTGTGCTTAAAGGTCACATCGTTACTTACAAAGCTAATACCCTACTGTCTTACAGAAAATGTGTGTGGGGATAGGACGAGGGGGCACCAACCTTTAACTTGCTGCAGTGAGTAAGTTCTGCAGGCCTAGTGCAGTCAGAAATGCTTGAGAATTTACACTTGCAGGTGCATCAACACATATCCCAGGCTTTGTCTCATGGTGCCACTTTAATCACTGATAATTCTGATCTTGGTACAGAACATTTTTCAGAGCTAAGAATCCAAACTTCTTTCCTATTCTTCTACTCCTATTTAATCCTGGGCTTGGGCCTTTGCTGTCCTCATATGCTGTTAACAAGGCCCTCTAACTTTTACCGTGAGCTTTAATGCTAAAGTCAGGCTTCCATTGTCTTTTCCCGAAGTATCTATTACTCCTTGAAACTGTCATCCCACCCCCACCTTTTCATAGTCTCTCAAATTTTTCAAGTGCCTGGTACTTTTCTCCATACTGTAGATCATCTACAATTCCTGTTTACTACTAGTGAACTGTTAATGTTTTCTCAATTAATCTATCACCATTAATGCGGTTGTCATTGCCAGTCACTGGATGGTAATTCTGTTCTAAAATGTCATTTCAGAGTTTGACTTTTAGACCAGCCATGACACTACTTTTCATAGTCTTGAGTTCCTCGGAAGCGAATCCTGAGATGGAGCTTTGCATGGAACAGTTCTTTGTTGGATAAATAATACCAGTTGGGGAATAAAAATATTAGGATTGGGAAAGGGAGACATGCATTACCCAGAAGTCACAATAAGAACCTTAGCTGATTGCAAGTGGAAATCTGCAGCTATGGTACTTCCACACCCTTGAGAACTGGAGGGAATAAATTGGTGGTTATATCACTACATTGGCCAGTTGTACTGTAAGCAGATAAGTTAGATAGAAATTAATATATAATCAGAAAGAGACTTGTTTAAGATGTCAGTGAAAAATAAAGCCATCAGAATTGTGGCTGGAGGTGCATCCAAAGAAGGCAAAGCCCCAAAATAAAGTCACTATGGCCAGACTTGCACAGTTTCCTAAAGGACATATGGAACCTTAATATTATTCTGCAATTGGTACTACCCAGTATATTAAATCCAAATATGCATCATACCTCCAAGTGGGTGACCAGAGCACCTGGGCACATCCCTTCTTAAAATGTTCCTGTTTTAGAAGTCATAGATAAGCAAGGTTCATGATGTCAGACATATGTCCTTACTATGTGCCCCAGCTCTCTATTGGGTCAATATTAGTTAAGTGGCTATACTTATAATCTTATTGTTTGATTATAGTTTGATCCATATTGCTCCAACATTTGGAACTTTGCTGTATAAGTTATTCCCGAGAAAGGGCCTTCAGTGGCAACCCACTTGGGACTCCCTTCTATCTCTTAGGTATTATTCCCCAATAAACCTTTCCTACTCAAACTCCTTTGTTATTTGGAATTTATTCTTCACATTAGCGAACACAGACTCGGCATATCTGACATCTAGCAGGTTGAGAGTTATATTTCTTCTATATAAGTTGGATGCAGTATTTTTCCAAAAAGAAGTATGATCATGAGCAAAATTGTTTTAGTTAAGATCATTCATAAGATGGAATATTCAGAGGACAAATATTTTTTCTCAATAATCACAGCAGGTAAAGCATGAATGCTTCATCCCTAAAAGCCCAAGAAGGTTCTGAGCTCACATAGCATTGTCTGCTCTGCTGCTATCCAGAACTTGTTCCCTGAATTAATTTCTTTCCTCTAAAATTTTTGAATGAATGAATAAATGAGGGCAGTCTTTGTTTTAAATTATTACATTTCACTTAACATTTACATAACTCTTGTTATGCACCAAACCTTGTGCAAGTTATTTGTCAAAATTGCCTAAGATTACAACCACCATAAATATCATGTATTATTATTGTTATACAATTGAATAGAATAAATGTAAAGTATGAGCCAAGCAACATCCTACATACAAGTGTTTAAGATATATCATTAAGAAGGAGAAAAACATTTTCCCATTCAGCAGATTGTGTCTTCACTCTGTCAGTGCTCTCCTTTTCTGTGCAGAAGCCTTTTAACTTGAGATGATCCCTTTGTTTCTTTGTAATATTTCCCGTACAGAAGGGCTTTGTTCATAACGTCTTTGCCTTCCAATGTGTCTTCAAAGTTTTACCTATTCTTTCTTTGTGTAGACTATGTTTCTGTTTTGATATATAGATCTTTGATCCATTTGGATTTCAGTTTATTGTATGGTGAGAGTTATGGGTCTAAGTTCAATCTCTGGCATGTGGAAAGCCAGTTTTCCCAGTACTATTTTTTAAATCTTTCCTCCATTGAAGGTGTTTGGCCCCTTTGTCAAAGATGAAGTAGCTAAGGTCCCTGGAGTTGTCCTTGCATCTTCTATTGTTTTATTTATCCACAAGTCTGTTTGTATTTTTTTTTTTTTTTGCCAATACCATGTTGTTTTTAACACATTAGCTTTGTAGTATAACTTGAGGTCAGGGATTATGATGTCCCCTAACTTGTCCTTGTTGTACAGAAATGCTTTTGCTATTCTAGAGCTCTTCTGGTTCTGTATGAAATTTAGGATTGTTTTTTCTAGTACATCATTATGTACTGCAAACTTGTGCTAATAGAACAGAGCTTAGAAAAGAAAGAGAAAGTGAGAGTGGGAGGAAGAGAATAGACTGTAAATTCCTTTACTATTGTTCTAGAGGAAGAAATCTAATAAACAGCAGTATTAATGTCATATGAATGATTGTATTATACTGTAATTATGTATTATCATGGTCATGAAATATTTTATGGATATAAATAAAGATGGAAAACATTGTAAAAGGGATTTGGCTGCCCTCAGTATAATTAATATTATTAAAAGTGACACATCTGAACAAAGAATTACAGGTGAGAGAGCTAACAACACTGATATTCTAGAAGTAATATCTAAGCTGAAACTTGCCAGAGATTGGAGGAAAAATGCATAGCAAGTAAAAATTCACAGAATTCATTTAATAGGCAGAAAACACTTGGCTTCTAGCTAGAGGAGAATGTGCCTACTCACCATGGAGACAGGGAAGAGTGGGGGACAGAGGGATGAGGTCATACGGGATTTCTATAGCAGGGTGAAGGATGGGCAATATCCTAAGGAAAGCAAGGGTTCTCGATTTATTTTATGTAAGGAAGAAATTACGTGTTTGCATTTTTGTTTCACAAGGGTCTCTGGCTGTAGAAAATGAACTTGGTGTTGGAGGTTTGATAAGAATGTATGTAGACACAGAGAAAGGGGGAAACAATTCAGAGAATATTTTCTTAGGCAAAATTGATTCCTAGCATAATATATGCAAGAATGAATAGTAGAAACGGAGTTGGATATAAAAAATATTAATAAAATACAGGACAGAAAAAAATAATTATTGGATGAGGACATAGAAAAGAGGAATTAGTGAAATGTGCTGTTTTACTGATCAACCAAGTGGAAAATCGTTCCATTTCCCATGAAGAAGGTACATGTAGGAGTTCCACCGATGGTGGGAGTGGAGAGCGGACCCCAGAGAGCCCTGAGCAGTCCCACTGCCACCGAAGGCCTAGTTACAGGAAGGTCGTCACAGGGAAGGTGTTGGGAAAAGTAAAATGCTTCAATATAAGAAACGGATGTGGTTTCTTCAACAGGAATGACACCAAGGAAGATGTATTTGTCTGCCAGACTGCTCTAAGGAAGAGCAGCTCCAGGAAGGACAGTCACAGAGTGGAAGTGGAGACTGGAATCTCTCCTTGCTGAAGGAGAGAAGGGCACAGAGGCAGCTGATGTCACTGGCCTTGGTAAAGCTCTAGTTCAAGCAGTAAACACCTAGCAAACCGAACCATTATAGACACTATCCACATCACAGGCGCCCTCCAAGCAATCACCAGCAGAATTACCAGCATAGTGGGAGTGGGAAAAAATGAGGGGTCAGAAAGCTCCAGAAGGCCAGGCCCAACAACGCCAGACCTTCACCGGCGAAGCTCCCACCTACTACACGCAAAACCATGCTGGCGTGGACCACAGATTGCAGCCCTCCTGTGCAGGAAGTGATGGAGGTGCTGACCACCAGGTGCAGAAGGACAAGGTAGACAAGAGAGACAGAATGAGCATCGAGCCTCTGCAGGGCTCCCCTCTGGCCAAAGACAGCCCAGAGAGGACCACAATGAAGAGGACAAGGAAAATCAGGGAGATGAGACCCAAGATCAACAGCCACCGCCACGTGGTACTTTCGCAACTTCAATTATCGGCACAGACACCCAGAAAACTCTAAGCTGCAAGATAGTAAAGAGACAAAAGCAGTCAATCACCACCTGAGAATTCGTGTGCTCTGAGGCTGAGCAAGGCCGTCTGAGTAAATACCGGCTTAGCATCTCTACGATCATCCAGTTTAGTCATCCAGCAAGAAGAAATGAAATTCCAGCAAAGAGAAATGAACAAAAGATTGGAATTGAAGGCCCTAAGTGCTTGTTTTTCTTCCCGTTGACCAGATAACTAGAACAATCTGCATTTTTTAGGCAGCATGGTTTTTTTTATTATTTTTACAGAAGGTGTCTTTTTTTGGTAATAATAAATGTGTTTTCTAAAAAGGGCTGATTTTTCTCAATACATCTGTAAAGGTTTTAAAATTGTTTCATATCTGGCCAAACTGTTTTTTAAAATCTTCATTTTTAATTGAAATTTTTCAACTTTTTAATAAAAGTTGAAAACTTGATTTTTAAAAAAAAGTCAACAAGCTGCAGGTACCTGTTAATAAAGGTCTTAAATAAAAAAAACAAACGAATGTACATTTTAGAAAGTGTGAAAATATAATGATAATTTTGTGCTAGATACACTAGTTGATTACTGATCCATCAAGCAACTATTTGTTAAGTGTCAGATACTCCCTGGTGTGATAGATGTTCCATTGATAACACCTCATCTCTCATGACATTTATCATTTAATAAAGAGGAAAGAATAAATACACAAACACAGGGGTAAAATATGTAATTATAAGTTATGACAAGTTCTGTAAAAACTTAGAGCACTGTAAAAAAGAAAAAATATGGTGTCAGGGAAGAAGCAATTTAAACTAGTTAATGTGGGCAGAGATTTGGAAAAATTAGATCAGGCCTAGACTTGAATAGTGCAGAGGAATTAACCAAATCCAGGAAACACACAGCTTGTTGTGACCCAATACGGGAAGAGGACCATTGTGCTTGGAACACCAAGACCAAGGGGGAAGGACAGTGAGATTAAGCTGAATAAGAAATAAAGCTAAACTCACCTGGAGTCTTAAAGAATTAAATTTAGTTAAGAAATTTTGGTCATCTAAAATTTAAAAAAAATTAAAAGTTTGGCCAGGAGTCTTATGGTCTCATGAATGATTCTAGAATGACTCCCTGGAGTATAGGGAAGAGAAGTTAAAACCTGTCTCAGTAGTCAGCTTTTCTGTCACTGAGTCGCAACACCTGACACTCATAATTTAAGGCAGGAGAGGTTAGTTTTGGCTGTTTCAGAGGAATAAGTTGGTGGTGGGCAGGTTTCCAGGCAGAGACATCATGGTGGAAGGGCCTAGTAGAACACAGCTGCTTACTTCATTTGGCCAGGAGCAGAACAGAGAAAACTGTCTGAGAGAAAGGGATGATGGACCAGACACAGACCTACATCTCCATGACTCACACAGATACTTCCAGCAGTGTGCTCTTCCTGTCCCTAGAGTGGATCCCAAAGCCAACTGAGGTTGACACTCAGCCTTAACTGCCACAAGTGTGAAAACATATGGGAATGATTACTATAAAGAAGCTACTGAATGCAGAAAAATGAATGATATTAGAGAGAGAGAGAAAGGAGGGAGAAAGAAATGAAGAGAGAGAGAAATGAAGGGAGAGAGAGATGACAGGAGGGAGAGATGAGAGGGGAGAGAGTGAGATATGAAAGGAGAGAGGGATAGAGATGAGAGAAAGATTCAACAGAGACACACAAACACAGAGAAGTGGCTCTAAAAGCATTGAAATAAACTAAAATTTAATTGATGGAAGGAACACAATGAATCCAGCAGAGGTTAAGAAATGAAAAGGGCTAGTCTGATAAAAACAAAATAGCAATACAAGGGTTAAGAAATTCAAGAGATGGGAAGTTTAATAAAAAAGGTTTGACCAGCAATCCTCAAGTGCTGCAGAAGAGTCAGGCATGAGCTACTGGATTTGCTTCCAAGAAAGACATTGATCAACGTTGAAGCTGTGAGAGGTGAGATCATATTTAAATGGCTTGAAGAGTGCGAAGTGGGAGCGACCAGATGGATAACTCTGAAGACCTGTTGAAAAGGGCAAGAGGAAGAGGGATAGATAGCTGGAGACTGTAGGAAGCTCAAGGGTCCTTCTATGTTTGTAACATGGAAATAACTAGAAATTGTTTAAATGTAGATGGGAGGAGAGAAGCTACTCTAGTCAAAGGATAAAAAATAAGGGGAAAAAAGGAGGAAGGACTTCAGATGCCTCAAATTAGAAATGAATCACTTCACGTTCATTTTGATAGCATTTCTGCAAGAAGATGTGAGTTTCTAAGGAGAGTGGTCAGTAGTTGAAAGAACTCTCAAATGGTAACTCATTTAGGATTAAAGTAAGATTTTAGTTTTTAATTTTTATTTTTATTAGTACATGTTTGCAGTACATTAGTATGGCATTCACAATAGGAGTTGGTGTATATGTATATAACACTCCTTAATTCTTTCTGCATCCTCTCCCTCTCTCCTTCCTCCCCTCTTCCTTCTCTTGGTTCTCCTCACATGAGCAAAACATCTGTCTCCTTCTTTCCTACTATCTATCTTTTACTTTTCTCTTCATTTATGATCTACATTTTCATATAAGAGGAATTATGCAATATTTAGACTTGAGTGTCTGATGTATTTCCCTTAATATTACAGTCTCCAGCTACATCTATTTTCCTAAAAATTATGCAAATCTGTCCTTCTTTAAAATAGAGTAGTATTTACAGGTAGGCCAATTCCAAAATGAGATGTGTCGCTATAAACATAGGTGTGCATAAATCACTGTAACTTGTGAGTAAGATTTTTTTTGGTAAGATTTTGATCTAAGTTACTAAGAAAGTTCTGATCAACAATTTGATGTGATTCCAAGATGGTACTGTCAAATTTTACTACAAACAATTACTATGTGAATTCTTTGAGCTTTTGAAAAGTACTACAATGGTATATCCATAAATACTTGATTTAAATAAAAATTATTGATATTTTTCCATATTTGTTTTATCTTTCTTTTTACATGTTTTATATATATATTTACAATGATTTTATATATATATAAATAAATATATACAATTCTATCTATCATCTTTAGTTTAAGTTTGACAGTAGCCTGAAAATGTTAAAAGTTCCATAAAATATCCACATATAGTTTTAAAAATATATCTTTATTGTTAATTGATATACAGCAATTATGCATACTTACAAGGTATGGTAGACACTTTAGTATTGTAGAAGATGTGTGATGATCAACTCAGAGTAATTGGCTTATTGACCATCTCAGACACTTCTTTACATTGAGAGCATGTAAACTGCTTTCTACTATTTTTATACGTTCAGTTAAATTTGAAATTGCATGCCATTTTGAGTAGCATGATAAAATTGTGTGCTATATGCATTATATCCCACCCAGAATGTGAACTGTTCCTGTTTTCAGCATATCCATGCTGTGTATACTTCCCACCTTTTAGTCATTTAGTAGTACTCAGATTATCTGATTACAGGGTTTAGGCTCACATAACTTTATTTTACTTAGTGGCTGCAAGATGCAACAGTAGTGGTACTAATGATGTGGCAGAACATAAAATAAAGAAAGACAAATTAACTCTAGCATTATGGCACAATGTCACCAAGGATATAGAAAAAACCAGTACCATGCCCAGACTTATAAGTGAGTTTACACATCTGCCCTGGGTCTTGAGATATATTTCTCATGGATGCGAGGGGCTAACATATAAATTTCATATTGCATCATTTTAAAGTAGCATCATGTAGTTAAATAATTGTGCGGTTTATATTTGTATATTTCTAGGCTGCTTTAGTGCTAAGAAGTTTAGGAGGACATACAAATTTAATAAAATGTTTAGATGGGCAATTTCACAAAATTAAAACTCTATAACGATAATTGCTTCTATTTGTACAAACCCATGGTTTTACAAATATGAAAACATCTGCACATTCTTTAAAGATGTTTACATTGCTTAGTAATTTGTGATTTTCAGTAGCCAAGCTTTTTGATAATTTAACTTCTTAAATTAACAACAAAGTATTTGTTAGTGTACAATTTTTAGAGAAAATACTTTTAAACTATGATATTTTCAGGGCCTATATTCAACTACTTAGACGCTATGAATAAATACACATGAGGTTGAATAATTGTTTTGTTTTGCTGACATTATTTTAAATCCTGGAAAACAAATAGGTTATAAATCCCCCATAATGCTAACATAATTCTGCCATCACACTAAGCGCTTTCACTTGGCTTGGGTACCTTCCTAGGTCAATTTCATAACAAGAAGACCATTTGCAAGTAGATTTACACCTTGGGTTAATAAAATAATGTTTCTCTAAGGAAGATCTTCACTTTTTTAAAACTGTGTTTCATTTATCTTTCCAGCATCCCTGGAAGGGAGAGTTAATCTTTGTACTCCTTTCCCATTCGTGCAGGAACTATCTTACAATGCACAAGAACATTACAGATCTTTCGAGGGCCAATCAAATTTATAATTCAGGTTAGCAACTTATCTTCAGTCTAGAACAAATGGATTTTTTATACCCGTCTGATTTCAACCATGTGTTCACAGATTATTCTAAAAGAGATTCAGTGTTTGACATTTTCCTTACACACATTACTGTCCTGCCTTACTGAAGTTTCCATGAAGGTGAGGTTTTGTCTCGGAATGGGAGCTGTGCCTTAAACATTAGCAAACACAGAAATGATGGGGGCTACATTTTGGTTCTAATACTCTATTAATACTGGGATAACTCCATGAAGCCCAAGATGTGTTGAGTATCTAGAAGAAAACAAATTTCTCAAGGTAATTAGAAATGTCATAGAGCTTTATACCAGCAGGTGCTCCCTTTTCACCAACCCAGTCTCTTAAATTTTAACTAGTGTTTTTTAGGCAGAGCCACCTTAAATGGCAATAATTAATATTTACCATGCACCCTGCTGTGCTTACCCTTTGAACTTTTCATGTGACTCCCATATAGCCTCTATGAATATACAGGCTCAACTGCCTGTGCAGAAGTGATGAAGTCAGAGACCATTTGTGAAAGTCTTGGGAACCTAGAAATGGGAACAAGTAAATGGACAATATTCTCAAAACCTTTTGGAAAAGAAAGAAAGAAAGAAAAGGGCAGAGAAGGCTCGTGAGCCAGTCATGTTCAGACAGACTTTTTGTCTTTAACTTGGAAATGATTAGCGATTATTCAAAGAGAGATGGAATAGAAACAGTTCCAGAGAAAGGGTGAATACTCTTGATATTCAATTCCCATTGTTCACGCGGGAGAATAAGTTTGAAACTCCAAATCCTCTAACTTAAAGCAATTCAGTGATTGGTGTATTGATAATTTATTAGCTATTCTCTTAACTTCTAAATAATTTATACAAGTGGATCTGACCCAGATTTTTGTGAGAAAATAACCTTGAGGGCTGTTTAAATTACAGACAAGCCCACACATGTACACATGTTTTGAAAATAATTTCTATTCTACATTGATGCATGCCTTTGATTAAGAACTAAAGCTAAAATCACGTTTTAGATCTGAAGTTGTGGCTCTTTCAAGTCCTGTTAGGGTTGTCCATATTAATGTGAAAAAGGAAAATAATACCAACATAAAAATGAAACTCCTTATTTAGAAAGTAGAAATTTCAGAAAAAAAATCAGTTGACCATTTGATACATTTGTAAACAATACACTGTAATTATTTTCTTTTGTAAAAGCAAACTCCATGCTCATAATTCATTTTCTATTGTTTTATTGAATTTGAACATAGCTTTTGGCTGTTCCTGTTTTGAGAGCTTTGATTTTTCAAAACAGAAAGCTTTGGGGAATATAAACAATTCTAACTTGTATGGAGTTTGTACTGATGAAACTCATTCACTCAGCAGCAAACTTAATTAGAATCTTCTCCACTCATATCATCAATTACACATTTTTCTTGGCTTAGTTTGCTTCTTGATCTGAGAATAAGGTTAGCAAACTACTTAACATGTTCCTGCTCAGGCTGTGGGTGGTAAATCCCTCCTATTCAATGTGGCTGTACCAGTGAGTATTTGTGTGCCCTATATTTATCTTATGCTGAAATATACTTAGCACTGATCATTGTAATTTCTGTAGGGCCTAAAATGGGTATATATTATGAACTTATAGTGTGTCATTGGGAGAAGTTAGCAGAAAAAAATGATTAAAGATTTATCAATCTCAGAGAAAATATTTCTTAAAAGAGCCCTAAAATTCTATCATCTAAAACAAGCAAAGTACTTTGTCCTCATTAAATTTATTCTTTAAAGTTTTAAGAGAGAAAAACTGATCACTGTGAATGTTATTTGTACTCTTATAAAAGTTAAGTAGATCTAAACCATAAGTGCTAAAATCTAGAACAGATTATATAATGTTGAAAGGTTATTATTTTTGTTAATTATGACAGACAACATGAGTTTTAATTATAATATACCACTTTCTAGTGTTGATTACTTTTTTATACCTAAATTTTTTTCAAATAAGAGTATTTTTCTGTATTGTTTATTTTTGTGAGTTGGTAGAGATAACTTTATGTAATCAAACAACAAATAGACTGCTGAAGTTCCAAAAATATTGTGACTCATAATTTGTATTGCTTATTGCATTTGATTATATATTGTCTCTAGAATTCTGAAGGGCAGAGATTACACTGCATACCTTATTTTTCCTTTACACTCTTTTGAAAATATATGTGAAAAGTTTATTACTCATCCCTGTGTTACCATGCATGATAACTTTTTGAAGAACTTTATTTTTCACAACTGTCTGAGGTATTGGACATTGATCATTACCCTTTTCCTTTGAAGCACTTTTCTAACCTTCTTTTCTTTAAGTAACATATTGTTTTATGATTCTGAATTCTTCTCTGTCTTAATTTCTTCCTTGTCTCTTTTTATACCCTACACACGGGCACAGGATATTGTGACACATTTAGGAAGTGTCTCTGTAGTGACATTGGCACCTTAGAGGTATTGCGGAGAAGGTGAATAAAACCTGCTTTAGCCCAAAGAACTCACAACACAACGTTCATGTTCAGAGAATTCACAATGAGTGCACAAAATTGAATTTAATCACCCTAATCTCAGCTTAAAGTTCCTGTGAAATTGACTTTTTAAAAGTTAAACTTTTTACTTACTGTTTAGTAAAAATGAACTTATGTTGTTGGCTTTTTATCTGCCCAGACTGTGTGTTCAGTCTTGTTTATCTTCTAAAAATGGTTTCCACAGGTTAGTTTATATGCCTCAGTTTGGCCCAGGAAGCGTGTGGCCAGGAAACGGCGGAATCTTGGATTAGGTCTCACCAGCACCCAGTGTGTGTGGTAATATAATTCTCAAGTGGTAGAATATTCGTGCATTTGAGGCATGGACAAGACTTGAGAATCAAGATGAGTGAATTACCACTTAATTGGTAATTTAACCAGTTTCTTATGCTTTCTATGCTTGCTTATGCTTTCTTATGTTTTCTATTTATTTATTTATTTATTATTACTTTATTATTTATTTATTTGAAATCATCCTTGTTGGAGTCAAATAATGGAATATGTTATTATTTTGAATTTAAGGAGTCATATCTTTAAATTCTGGAGACTGTTAGCCAAACACTGACTTAATTTTATTCTGTTTTCTTCCTATTTGGAATGACTTCTACATAAATAATGAGTTTTTTATATTCACATTTTGCTCTACTCTTTGGCATTTCCCATAGTTTTCTTACTTATACTATTTTTTAATGTATATTCTTAGGTCTTATTTTTATTTTTTAACTATATCTACTGTATGCATATTCCACCTGGTATAATTTTTTAAATGACTATATTTTTACTTTTAGAACTTCCAGTTGGGCCTTCTGCACATTCTTATTTCACTTTTTCACTTTTGTCTTAGAATTTTGAGGTAGGACAGACAAAATAAAAGATAGATAGAAAGGACACAGGGAAATAACTAAAAATTGTACTTTTGAGAAGACTGCAACTTCCAGGACTCAGCTGGAGTCACCCAAGGCATCTCTGTCAGCACCCCATTAGGCTTGTTCCTTACCATATCCATCACAACCAAAATTTCTCTGGAATAACAGCAGTCCATAAGTTGCTTTAACTGAGAAAGTAAGGAGCGGAAGCCCAATCCTAATTTAAAGGAACAGGTTCAGAGAATCCAACGAATGTCTGAATTACAAAAAAAAAAAAAAAAAAGAAGAAGAATAAGAAAGAAAGAAAATTGCCCATATGTGCATAACAGGCTGTAATGTTTTGGGGGCACCTTCTCCCAGGGTGTCTATCACTTCAGAGAAGGATAAACATTCTCTGTTCCAAGAAACAATGTACCTCCTTTCTCTATGTACCCGCACTTCACTTTTCAGTGTCCCATAAATCTCATACATCCTACTTCTGAAAATGCTTTTTCTGTAATAGGAGTCAGTGAATATACAAACTAATTCCTCAGAAGGGTGGGTTAAGTTCCTCACTTCAGACCCAGACAGGACATTTTCTCATGGGGTGCCAGAGGTAGGAGGTAATAAGTGGTGTTGGGACTTCCACCTTGGTGTGTCCAGTCAAAAGGGTTACCTTTATTTTCTTCCCCATTTGCTGTTGAAACACAGCTTATCTCTTTTTAACCTCCTTTCTTCTTTCATTCTTTCTAAAAATTTCTGCAACCTCAGGGTTTTTTGTTTGTTTTTGTTTGCTGGTTGGTTGGTTTTCTTCTCCTTTCCGGCCTCTAGGAAATGAGTTCTTGTATATGAAAGCGCTGAAGACAAGAGGCACTTGCTCCCTCTATTGGAAACTGGAAAAAGGTGTTAAGAATTATTCTCTATGACAGATAGCAGGCTCACTAAGATCTCTCTCTGGTCAACATACCCTACTCCTGGGTAAGATGGAATTAAAATTTTTTCACCAGGGAGACACACAAGTATTAATGCATTCAGTGTCTCAAGCAGGCAGCATGGAAACCCCAGCCCCCAAGATGCTGTGGACAATACCAGCGTTTGGGGTGGCAATGAAGGGAAGCAAGCTCAAATCACGTACATTCTAGGGTCCTAAATGTGTTTGATAAAAAGATTCTCTAAACTGCACTTTTTATCTCTCTTTCTCTGTCTGTCTCTGTCTCTTGGTCTCTACCTCTGTCTCTGTCTCTCTCTGTCTCTGTCTCTCTTTTCTCAACCAAAGGGTATAAGCTTGGTTTGTGTGGCACCATAGCTCCCCTTTTATGTGGCTGGGAACCTGTCCTAAGCCAGACAGCTGCAAGTGGTCATTCAGGTGATAACCAACATTATTCTTTGGGCCTTGTGAAGTCTGTGGACTGACCCTGAGAAGGACCCCACTGCTTTACTATTTCCTTTTCCTCTCTCCCCAGAGAAAACCCCACTCTCCTTGTCTCTTTTTTAATACTCATGCGTTCACTTTAGAAAACTCCTATCCTTTAATTTTGTCTGATATTAGTCGTCAGGAAAAAGCAGCGAGTTGGAGGGGGAGCAATTTAGGAAACTTGGGAACTTAGGGAGTTTTCTCACAGCTCCAGGGATAGTCTCTAGTGTGTTCATATGAGTCTTTTGGTGTGTGTGTTGGGTCATAGTTTCTGTGTTTTCATAGCTGGTGAGAGAGGCCCAGAGGCCCATGGAGAGGGAACACCGATTCAACCGTTCCTAGCTGTCTGCCATGACACTCGGGTCCACTCAGGTGCTTGGTTCCTCCCTCCATCTTACTTGGTGCTGACTTTCTTAAGACACAGTATTTTCAGCCTCAAGTTTATCTCCCTATCTAAAATGATATGTAATCTATAGTTATTAAGAGACATTTCTGAATTTATTAAATACTCTTTGAGGTCCTTGTGTTTGTTACAGGTCCCTAGATATGAAGATCTGTGGCTAATTTGTTAGAAAAACCAAGCTATTGTGCATAACTCCTTTTTCCATTTTCCGGATCTGTTGATAAAGGTTAGAAGAGCTATATTCCAGGAACAAGGCATGAGCAAAAGATTTCTGCATGACCATCAGGGATGTATGAACTAGTCAATGGCAGAGATAGCAGATCTGCCTCCTGGGCAGTTCTGACTCTGGGATAACAAAGCAAAGCTGCCAATCATGGGTAGTTCTAATACTGGGGTAACAGGACCAAGCTGCCTCCTAGGCACTTCTGGATCTGGAAAATGAGGCATGGTTCATACAGAGTGATGCCAACACCAGGTAGTCTGTGCACCTGTCTGATGTCAGTTTTGGGGTGTTGCAACACAGTGTGACACTAGCATTAGGTAGGATGAGCACATGGCCAAACCTTAGCTTAGAGGCTCACCTAGAATGTGGCCCTGATATAATATATGGTATACAGATAGCCCAAACCTGGTTTGAGATGTTCCTACAGTGGGATCCTGGCTTGGGGCAGACCCATGTCATAACCTTAATTGGGGTGTGCTTTGCACATGGCACCATCCCGATTTGGGACACATGCAAAGATTGACTCTGACATGAGGTGGCACCTTAGGCAGGCTGACCTCAGGAACCTAAACAGAACTCCATTCATTCTTTGTTTTGTTTTTCTTTTCTTTCTTTATCAATTTCTAAAAGTACACAAGGGATATCTTAAAGCCATGCAATGCATCTCAAATGATTATGGGTATGTCAGTTTCTTTCCCAAAATGTCACCTGTAGGTTATATATTATTAATTTGGGACCCGTGTAAAATAGAGGATTTTAAAAAGTTGATTTTTCTCCAAATGTTAGTTAAAGTAAAAAGGCCTCAAATTTGTTTTCATAACGAGGAGGGAAGCCAGGCATGGTGGCGCATTTCTCTAATCCCAGCACTCGGGAGGTTGAGGCAGGAGGATCACTGTGAGTTTGAGGCCAGCCTGGACTACAAAGTGAGTTTAAGGCCAGCCTGAACTGCGCAGTGAGACCCTATCTCAAAATGACCAAAAAAAAAAAAAAAAATATGAGGAGGGAAAAATAAACAAAGATCATATCTAGTAATATATTCCTCTTCTCTCTTTCTGCTTCCAATTCTTATGGGTTTATGTCCAAAAATATATAGCATAAGAATGTTAAGTGTGCTATGCTTTGATTTTATCAGTCATTCGAAGTAATTGTTAAAATGAGGAAATGATTAAATATAAATAAGATTAATGCTTATAAGTATTCATGACATCTAAATTATAAGTTGCTAAATATAAATTCAAATATTCTTGGCTTCTTAAGCCTTATAAAATAATGTTTTGGTCTATTGAATGTATTCTCATACATTATTAAAATATAAATATTTAGGGTTGTTTTCTTCAGATGATTGAGTTAAATTTCTAATATATAATTTAACCTTAAATAATAAAAATTTCCTCTAAGTGTGGGCCCTTGGGCCCGAAGAACCACTGGACAAAACTAACCTTTGTGGCAAAGAAAACAGGTTCTTAAGCTGATTTGTTTCAGCTTTAGTAGAAGGTGAAAGATTTATATGATCTAGAGAGAAACTGGGGTCCATTTTTGCTTCAGTTTTAACCAGGGATGGGCAGCTTTTCCAGTTCTTCCCCAGTATTTTTGACACCACTCCAACAAATTTGATTAAGAAATTATCAAATACATATAAAATATGTTGACTCTAATTAAAGAGATAACTTTTCTATCCAAAGAAAAAGGATTTTCTTAAGATATTAAGATGCTGCTGTGTTAAGTTTAGAAAAACTGGATGAATAAAGAAACAAAGGTTTTATATTTTACTTAGATAATCTGTTACATTTTTCCATTGTTAGTCTTTTGGTTACTTAAGAAATTGATTTTAAGAGTTAGAGATTATTTAAATGTTAATTTGTAAGATATTATCATTAACTAGGTTATGTTTGGTCAAATAAATACTATCTTAATTTATAACAGATTTTATATGTTTGGGACTACAGACATATATCCATCTGAAGACAAAATGTACTGTAAAATTAAGCTTTAAAAATGTAAGTTTAATACATGCAAATTAACAATAAGTGCTCTCTTTAATACAAAATACATTAAATTTAGATCTCACATATATAAAAGGTTCAAAATTTTTGGCATCATTTTCAATTTGGTTCTGACATTTAAAATTTGCTTTGAGTAAACAAGTATTTTGTCATTATATAAATTATATATTTTTATTGTATTTTATACATATAGTCATTAATGTTTCCTAAAGTTATAAGAGCTCTATAAATGTCCTTTAATTTTTATCAATGCAGTTACAATAGATAAACTTATTTAAAAACCTAAATTTTTCCTTAGAGTAAAAATTAAAATTTCTGTGTACCTGCAATGTTAATTTTTGATAACCTCATGGTATGTTAAACACATTTGTGATTCCCATTTGTGCAGGTCTTCCAGCATGCAAACTTAGAAGCCACTCTCATACTGAGGATCTACATACTAAAGTTATTTATGAGGATGGACTCTCTCAGATTTATGTTTATGTAGCTGTTGTATAATTGTGTTTGATAGTTAAATGTGCCAAAACAGTATGCAGTAAGGCAGTATCACTTTAAGGGTTAAAAATTAGACAATAGTTATCTATAAAGTATGTATATCTATAAACAAGTGCATTGTACCTAGCCACTATATATTTTTAAATTTAGTAAATTTGGGTGTGTTATGTCATTTGATATTTTGTAATTGAATAAATGTCATTAAAGTTATTTTATACTAAAATGGAAATTTAATTGTATTTCAGAGATAATGACAGAAACCTCATCATTGTAATTCATCATATTTTTTATGCTTGGGTGCTGTTTGCTCTCAATTTTAAGTTTTCCTTATAAAACTAAAACTGTTATCTACTTACATTTATACAAATTTGACTTCCAAGATAACTGGGATTGATAAAGAAATAGCAGTTCTCTGGTCATCTTTCGTATATCAAAGTGCTTGATATCTAGATAAGATTACGATAGTTAAACCCATTATTCTGCCTTGAATATTGATATAACTGACCTCTTGGGCATTCAGTGACTGAGATTTAGAGAACAAAGCTAAAATAGTTAACCGGGCTAAGAGAACAGCCAATATTTTTGTCCTTGTCCTCCACAGTCAGCCAAAACCTAGGATATGGTAGGACACCTCTAAAGGATTCTCCAACTTTAAAGTGTCCCCACACCTCCTGAATATGGAGATTACTAGACTCCAGAGGACAGTAGTCAATCAATGTACATTATGCTAAAAAATGGTCACTAAAGTGAGAAATGTCCCCATGCTTCCACGGAAGCCATGTTGTCAAGGAAAGACCATAATCCATACTAGCAAATGATATAACTGGTATGGAAAAAACCTAGAAGAGTGAAGGGACTGTGTCTATGGCCCCAAAAGTGATGTCTGAGTATAACCTAACCCTGACAAAAACAAAACAAAACAAAACAAAACAAAATCATCAACAGAGAGAGATTAATTTTGATTAACAGAGATCTTAGTTTAACTTGATTTTAAGTACCCAATAAGAAAGTTTAAAAAATGGTAGAGAATAAGAATATTAAATTGAAAGCTAGGCTGGATATAAAAGGGGCTCCAAGTGGTGTAGCAGCTCCTACTTGCAGTCTCCTGTTACACCTACAACTTAGAGCCTAAAAAGTTTTGATTGTCAGTCTCACTAAGTATGCCAAAATATGTCCTTCAGCTTTAGTGCATTCCCATTATGTTACTTGAGTACTTTCAAATATGATTCAGGTAAAGATTTAGCTTTTTGTACAGGTACCCATATAAAATAAAAATGACAATATTTTACCTAGTAAGCTTTGTCACTTTTATGGTATATGCTAAAGTTCTATTATGTAATTGAGACTTTACATGTCTATATTATCTAAAGCCAGCCATTACAAAAGGTCTTCAAGTCTACAAAATAAAACCCTCACAGAAACTTTAATGGTCTAGTGGTCAAATAAGATAGAGATAGCTTCACACATCATTTTTATAGTTCAAATAAGAAGACATTACATTTCTTATGGACAAAACATGGAAGAGTCTGTTTAATCTTAAATTCTACCTATTATATTTCGGTAAATAGCTCAAAGCAAACAAAAGTTAATACTAAAGATTAAAGGCTATGCCACATGTTACTAACTTCTACCAGTTTTTAAAGCCAGTATTCCCCAATATTCTAATGTTCATTTCTGGCCCTGGTCTGTTTAATCAGGTTATAAAATGAAGCTTATGAATCAATGACTTCCTAATGTCTTTGTCCACTTTTTCAAACTATCAAAAGATTATGATTCTTTGAAAAGTGGAAACCAACATTCTTATATCTCCTTTAGATCAGTTGGAACAAGATTTCAGTCCCTGACTAGAAAGCACCATCGCCTCTCCTCAACCTGAAGCAATTACAAGAAGTTAGAATGCCAGGCCTCCAACATCCCTTTAAGAATAAGGCAGCAAAGTCTAAGAAAAGGGTAAATGAGGTAAGAAAGATGATATAAAAGTTAGCTAGAAAGAAGACAAAGAAATTATAACTAAAAATTGTACTTTCAAGAAGACTGCATCTTCCAGGAGCCAGCCAAAGTTGTACAACTTGTTAAATTTAGGTGCATTTCCTACCATAACCATTACACCCAAAGTTCCTCAGGAATATAATTTCCATGGCTTAACTGAGAAATTAAGGTGCAGGAGCATGATCCTAAGATAAAGGAACAGGTGGAGTGAATTCTAGAAATTTAAAAAAGATCCTACGAATGAATTTTTTAATTACAAAAATAAAGAAACAAAAAACCCTGCTCATATCTATAGAATAGGGTGGACACCTTCTGGGATGGACACCTTCCAGGGTGTCCACCCCTTCAAAAGATGTAGAAATATTTCCTACTCCAGGAAATATTATGCCTCATTCTTGAGTGCATCCTGAATTTCTGCCTACTAAACCCTTCCTGTGCCTGTGACTGGTGCATCCAGAAAATTACTTTTCCATGGCAGGCATCAGTGAACCTGAAAAATTTATTCTAAAAATGGTGGATTAAATTCCTTAATTCAGTCTCAAGACCTCTCTGATCCAGCCTCTTAAAAGTTTTATTATTTCCTTTATAGTCTTAGACATCTTAAACATACTTAATTAAAATCCCTTCCAATTTCTCTAGTGTAGCTGTTTTCTTGAATGTGAACATTTTATTTTGTTAAGTCTTTGGACAGTGTATATTTTATAAATGTTCTATTATTTAGGTGTTATTTTGTAAGACATATAATTATCTAAAGTAGGAAAAAACCCCTAAATTATAGGAAAAACCCAAATATATTAATATGCCATAATACATTCTATCATTTTATATGCACATATTTTATGTGTTTATAATAAATATATTTATATGTACAATGTCATAAACATTTATGCATGTATATTCATATGGTATGCATATGTACTTTTTAAGAAAGAGGAGATATCAAGTTTGTTGCTGATTATCCTAAGAACTGAATTTTAGTCTTTTTTAAGCTTAGTTTTTGAGATTTAATCACAAAAAAATAACTGGAATCAATAGAGATATAATCTGAGTTACAGAGCAGAAAAATATGAAACATTAATTAAAACAAGGAGATGACAAATATATGAGGTGCAGAGAAAAGAAGTTTTGCTTGAATTACTGCCTGGTGGGTAATTCTTGCTAGACCGCTGTGCTAGTCAGCCTCCATGACTACTCCCAGGGACCTCTACCTTCTATGTTATCCCTCCCACATTTATCAGAATCACTCTGCATTACTGATGGAATGTACCAGAAAAAATGGAAAATCACTTCCAAATTTAGGCTTACACTCTAAACATTTGAGCCTTTGTGTCCCTCCCTCTCGCTCCTTCCTTCTATTCTTTCGCATTTCCTGACTCATATCAAGTGCATTGGGAAAAACTATCTGGCCTCAATGTGAGAATTAGAGATGACTGGTCAGAACTCACTTGATTTTCCAGCCCTGTGAAACTTTCAGATGCCTGAAGACTTAGCATGTGGGTTATAACCAATGAGAGGTCTGGAACCCATGAAACCCCTGAATCTGAACTCTTCCTACATTCCTGAGTGTCACAAAAAATATCTTCCAGAAGATAAATATTTGGTTACTTTAGGAATCTAGGGCTTTATTGTGGACGCAGTTAATGATCAGCACTGGCATTAATATGGGTCCCTGTACAAGCCAGTCAGGCTTTGTAGGGCCCTGTTCTCTCATTTGTCAAGTTAGAGTCTTGATTTTCTACCAATAGGAACTTATCATTTTTTAAAATTTATTTTAAAAATAAAAGAAGGAAAACATATCAACAGACATCCATTTACAAAACAGCATAAGAACAATACAAGCAATATTGAATTACAGACAAAGTGGTAGAAAATTAACAATGGTTGTATTATGTATTGATATCTTCAAAGTGGTTTCTCAGGAAAACAAATAGAGACATGCAAGATTGATCAAATAAGTAGTCATTAAAAGTTCCTTTCAGTAAAGTGATAGAAGTCAGCAGTACAGCTATGTTAGCTATCATATATATATGTGCATACATAATTTCCCCTTCTTTCTTTTCTTTTTTCCCTCATCTCAGTTGCTCTTTACTTTTGAGCATTTTCCTTTCATTTTACAATGTCTATCATACCTCCTAATTTTTATTCACGCTTTCAGGTTCTTACGTTGTGAGACAATACATCGCTTACATATGGAGGTCTGGTTTATTTCACTTATGAGTATGGGCTGGAGTTGTGACCATTTACCTGTAAAAGCCTCAAGTTTATCTTTCTTTATAGATGAATAATATTCCATTATATAAAAGTACCACAATATTTTTTCCATTCCTCAGTGTGTGGACATTTGGGTTGCTTCCACAATTTAGCAATTACAAATTGCACTGCTATAAATATGGGTGCACACATATCGCTGTGATATGATGTTTTCAGAACTTCTGGGAAAATACCCAGAAGGGCAATAGCTGGGTTGAATGGTACTTCCAGACCTGGTTTGCTGAGGAATCTCCAAACTGATTTCCACGGTGGTTTCACTAGTCTGTATTCACACCAGCAGTTGAGAAGAGTTTCTATTTCTCCACATCCTCGCCAGCATTTGTTATTGGTTGATTTCTTAATGCTAGCCATTCTTACTGGGGTGAGATGAAATCTCAATGTTTTTTTACTTTGCATTTCTTGAATTACTAATGATGTGGAGCATTTTATCATGTATTTATTTACCATTTGTAGTTCTTCATCTGAGAAGTGTGTATTTATCTCAGATGTCCATTTTTGGATTGGGTCTTTGAATTGGGGGGGCTGATGTTTTCTAATTCTTTATATGTTCTAGATAGAAGACCTTTGTCTGAGGGACAGTCTGCTAAAACTTTTTCCCATTGTGGATTTTCTTTTTACTCTGCCAGTGATTTCTTTAGAATTGCAAAAACTTTTCAGTAAGATGAGATCCCAGTTGTTGATTCTTTCAAGTGTTTCACGTGTAATTTGGTTTTTGTTCATGAACTCTCTGGCTATCCCTATGTCTTCAAGATTTTTACCTACTTTCTCTTCCAAGAGATTTAGTGTTTCTGTTTTAATACTGAGATCTCTGATCCACTTTGACTTGAGTTTGGTGCATTGTGATAGACTTGGGCCTATTTTCAATCTTTGGAAGGTGGCAAGCCAATATTTCCAGTACCATCTATTAAAGAGGCTCTCTTTCTTCCAGTGAGTTTGTTTGGCCCCTTTATCAAAGATTAGATGGCTGAGTGTGTTTGTGGTTGTGGCTGTTTCTTCCAGTCTGTTCCATTGATCCTCAGGTCTGTTTTTTTAGCCAGTACCATGTTGATTTTATTACAGCAGCTTTGTAGTATAATTTCATGTCAAGGATTGTGATTCCACTTGACTTGTCTTTGTTGCCCAGAATTGCTTTTGCTATTCTACGTCTCTTCTGGTTTCAGATGAATTTAAGGAATATTTTCTCTAGATTTGTGAAGTAAACTAATGGTATTTTAATGGGAATTGCATTGAATCTCTATAACAATTTTGGTAGTATGGCCAGTTTCACAATGTTTGTTCCTCCTATCCATGAGAAAGGATATTTTTCCATTTACTGAAAACCTCTTGGATCTCTTTTTTTCAGAGTACTGTTGTTTTCATTGAATATATCTTTTATTTCTTTTGTTAGATTGATTCCTAAATATTTCAGTTTCTTGGATGCTATTGTGAAAGGTATGGTATCCTTAATTTCTCTCTCAGTCTGTTTGTTGTTTGTGTATAGGAATGCTATTGATTTTTGAGTGTTGACTTTGTATCCAGCTACACTGCTGAATGTGTCAATTAATGCAAGGAGTTCTTGTGGAGTTTTTGTGGTCTTTCATGTAAAGTATCCTGTCATTTGCAAATAGTGATAATTTTACTTTTCCTTTGCTGTCCTTATTCCTTTTACTTCTCTCTCTTGTCTAATTGCTCTGGCTAATGCTTCCAGAACTATGTTGAATAGGAGTGGTAACAGTGGACATCCTTGTCTTGTTCCTGATTTTAAAGTAAAAGCTTTCAGTTTTTGTCCACTTAGTATGATGCTAGCTGTTGTTTTGTCATAGATGGCTTTGCCCGATTGAGATAAAGACTGTCTATTCGTATTTCCTGTAGGGGTTGTATCATGAATGCATGTTGACCTTTGTGAAAAGCTTTTGTATTTGGTTCTATTGAGATGGTGTATCACATTTTTTGATTTGCAAATATTTAACCATCCTTGCATTCCTGGAATGAATCCAACTTGATCATGTTATATGATTTTCTTGATGATTTGCTGCATTCCATTTGCTAGTATTGTATTGAGTATCTTTGTGTCTATATTCATTAGGGAAATTGGTCTGTAGTTGTCTGTCTTGCTTGGGTCTTTCTCTGGCTGTTGTATCAGTATAAGACTTGCCTCCAGAAATGAGTTAGGGAGAATTGCTTCCTTTACAATTTCATTGAAGTGTTTGAGGAGTGGTGGCATTCAATCTTCTCTGAATTTTTTGTAGAATTCTGGTGTGAATCTATCACAGCCTGGGCTTTTCAGTGTCGGTAAGTTTTTAATCACGTTTTCAATCTCATTAATTGATATTGGGTTGTTCAGGATTTTTATGTCTTCTTGATTCAGCTTTGGTAATTTGTACATATCTAGGAATATGTTCATTTCTTCTGAGTTTTCTGTCTTAACAGCATAAAGTTTTTCAAAGTAGATATTAATGATTTTTTGAGTTTCTGTAGGATCTGTAGTGATTTCATCCTTTTCATTCCTTATTGCATGCATATGAGCTTTTTCCTTTCTTTATAGATAAGGTTGTCTAGGGATTCATCAGTATTATTTATTCTTTCAAAAAACCAACTCTTTGATTTGTTTATTTGTTGTAGTGTTTTCTTCTTCTTAATTGAATTAATTTCTGCTCTGATCTTCATAATCTCCTCCCTTCTCTGGGCTTTGGGCTTGACTTGTTCTTCTTTTTCTAAGAGTTAGAGGTGCAGCATTAGGCTATTTATTTGTTCTCTTTCTGTTTTCCTTATGTGTGCATTCACCACTATAAATTTCCCTCTGAGGACTGCTTTCATTGAATCCCACAGATTTTGGTAAGTTGTACTTACATTTTCATTTGTTTGTAGGTATTTTTTAATGTCTTCTATGACCCACTGGTTGTTCAGGAGGTTGTTATTTAATTTCCAAGTGTTTATGGGGTTTCTGGAGTTCCTTTTGTCATTAATTTCCAATTTCATTGCACTGTGGTCACACAATATGCATGGGATAATTTCAATTCTTTTGCATTTTGGTAGGTATGCTCTATGGGCTAGGATGTGGTCTATTATAGAGAAAGTCCCATGTCCAGCTGAGAAAAATGTGTACTCTGATGTGGTGGGGTGAAACACTCTGTATACATCTACTAAGTCCATTTGTTCACAGATTTGATTAAGATCTGTTATTTCTTTGCTGATTTTTTGTCTAGCTAACCTATCCCTTTGTGTCAAAGGGGTGTTGAGGTCCCCTACTACAATAGTATTATTAGTACTTTGAGTTTTCATCTGTTAAGATTTGTCTAATGTACTTTGGTGCTCTGATATTTGGTGCATACATGTTTATGGTTGTTATCTATTTCTCCTGCAGTTTTCCTCTAATAAGTTTGCAGTGACTTTCTTTATCTCTTTTGATTATTCTCAGTATGAAGTTTACATTGTCTGCAAACATAATAGCTATACCTGCTTTGCTCTGGGTTCTTATTGCATGGAGAATTGTTTTCAATCCTTTGACTTTCAGTCTATGGATTTCCTTTTGACTAAAATGTATTTCCTGTATACAGCATATTGTTGGATTTTGTTTCTTAATCCATTCTGCCAGTCTGTGTCTTTTGACTGGTGAATTGAGGCCATTTACATTTATGGTTATAACTGACATGTGTTGACTTATCATTGTCATGTGATTTACTTACTGTTGGTTTCCTACTTTTCCTACCTGTTTAATTGCTTACTCTGCTTGAGGGTTCCTTTCTACTGTTATTCTTGAAATTGTGGTCATTCTTTTCTCTGTCTAGAATCTTTTAGTACTCTTTGTTAGGATGGTTTGGCACTCATGAAGTTCTTCAGTTGTTCTTTGTTGTGGACATATTTTATTTCTCCATTGAATTTAAGGATAGTTTGTCAGGATACATCAGTCTTGGTTGGAAGCTGTTTTGTCTCAGGACCTGTAATGCTTCACTTCAAGCTCTTCTCTATTGGATGGTTTGTGCTGAGAAGTTTGCCATGATTCTTATGGGCTTTCCTTTATAAGTAATCTGTTTCTTTTCTCTAACAGTTTTTAATATTCTGCTCTTTTGCTGGAGATCTGGGATCTTGATTATTATATATCTGGACTAGTTTTATTTTGACTATGACTAGTTGGAGTTCTATGTGCCTAATTTGCCTGATAATCAGATTCTGTTTCCATGTTTGGGAAATTTTCTGCTATTATTTCTGCAAATATTTTTTTATGTTGTTTGTGTTGCCTCCTGCTGTTTCATTGACTCCTATTAGTCTTAAATTATTCCTCTTTGCCTCATCTTGCAGCTGTTGAATTGATTTTTCCTAGTTCCTTGTTGATTTTAAGAGATCCTTTCCTTCAGGATCGCTAACTACCATGCAGTCTTCAAGATCTGAAATTCTGTCTTTGGCTTCATTCAAGTGGTTTTGCCAGCTTTCAGTGAAAGTTCTGACTTCCTGGATATCTCTTTAAATCTGTTTCATGTGTTCTATTTCATTCCTATATTGTTCATTTAATGCTTTCTTTCATTGCCTATGTTCATTCATCTTGTTATATATTTCTTCTTTTGATGTGCTGAGCACTTCTTTCATTATTATTGTCATTTCATTTTTTGCCTGAGAGATTATTCCTGATCTGCTCTCTTCTACGGCCTGATGGAGTTGTTTCTTTAATTTCATTGCAATCATTTCAGCAATTTCAGGTGTGTGTTTACCAAGTTCTCCTATGTCAATGTCTCCTTGACTTGTTCTGATTGGGGTGGAGTTCCTGAGATTGCATTTTAGTCCTTCATTTTGTCATGTTTTATGCCAGAGGCAGAATGCTCAATCTTCCTCTTCCTTGGCAGCCCAGCAAAGGTCGCTAGTGTCCCTAGTTTTCCTTGTTTTCAGGCTTGCCCATCAGTGGCCACTGAGATGTACTGCTTAGTCTGCGGTCTTCTGGCGGATCGTGAAGTGTACTGAGTTATCCCAGGTCTTAGATGTGAACTGTGATGTCAGCGATGGCCCACCATCTGATCCAGTGTCCCCTTGCAGCTCAGGGCATGCAAATGACCCAGAAGCTGGCTGCACTGGTGGTGCAATCATAGTCCAGTGGTCTTGTGTCCCCAGGCTTTTCAGGACATAGGCAGAAGGCAGACATGAATCACAGGATCAACACTTTGTGGACTATCTGATTCCATGTCTACAGGCAGCTCAGGGCACACACAGGAGCCAGATGTAGGCAGCACTGGTGGTGATCATGCATTGCCTGTGTCTGTGACCTTCAGGAGGCCAGGGTGCAAGTAAAGCCCAGAACCATGAGCTATAGTGAACCATGGTGCCAGCAGTTTGTGGACCACCAGCTTTAGTATCCCAGGTGGCATAGGGCACCAGCAGCAAGGGCCCAGATGTGGAACCTGGTGTTAGCAGTTTGTGGGCCTTCTGGGTCAGGATCTCCTTGTCTGTACTGGGCACTCAGAGGGCAGAGGCTCAGACTGAATGGGAACTTACCATTTTGAATTATTCTTGTAGAAGAAAAATCAAGGGACTATATCTGTGAAAAATTTTGGGATATAGTGAAGTAAGTAGGAAGGAAAAGTGAATTTTCCTGGAGTTACCTAGGCAGAATCAAATTTGATAAAAGGCTGAGTGATGTTCTATTGTTCAATCTGAACCTGAATGCCTCTTATCACATCAAACAGCATCCATAAATACTTGAGAGCACTTTTATGTTACAATGCTCATAGAAGAATATGAGCATTTCATTATGTGATTGACATTCACCTGAGCACTTCTAGATGAACAAATAAGAATTTCCCTTTGTACTGACAAGCAGTTTTACAAATTAAACAGATGCAGCTATGATTTTTTCTTTTTGGTCTTGTTAAATAACATTCAACAAATACTTGTCCCATGCCAACTATGTATGCATCAGACACAATTAATATTCAAATGTAAGAAATATATAGTTTCTTCTCTTGGATAATTTTTCCTTCCCAGTACAAGTCAAATGAAAAATGGTGTTAAATTATTCTATAAAAAGCAAAAAAAATTTGACCAACATGATGGGTATAGTAGACAGGCTGATTCCTAATTAAATACATTTAAAAAAAATTATTTCCTGAACTGGAAATGGACTGAAAGCCAACAAAAATATATATTCATTACTGAGAAAGGTGAATTTTTCTTGTTACATTTATTTTCAGAAAAGAAATAGTCTCATACTATCCTCTTGCTATGACAAGGGAAGATGCTTGGGGAATCATTGTGTCAACTGCTAAAAATAATGTGGGTGATTATTATTATTACCATCATCATCAGAGTAATCATAGCTAATGTCCACAATTTCTGAGATACTCTTTGTGGAGGGAAAACACTCTTGGTACCTGTAACCATAATCTAGCAGGTAATTTTCTTCTGTCTTTTTTTTCTTTGTGTCTGTCCTATATGCCTATGGACAGATAATCTTTCACGCTTCATAAATTATTCCAGTGAAAAGAAGCAATGTATGCCATTATCTTGCATGCAAATGATCATTCCTTCCCAGTTTCTTCCATATTGAGTGTCAAAATTGTTTCGAGCCATGATATTTCACAAAGAAATTAGTTTTAAACATGTTTTATTTATTTTCTCTAAAGAACTACGTATTATTAAATCTCAGTTTAGCTCTGCTGTTCATAAAAGCAGACTTTGAATTGCTGGAGTGATATGCACAAAACCTGCCATTTCTGGTCCATTCAGATCAACCTCCTCAGTTTGGTGAACCACATGTGTGAATGTAAGTCTTGAAGTGTGAGCACACATGCTCAGAGACAGGGAAAATTCTCATTCTGAGTGGTGCAGGGGATTTAACCCAAGTCTTAGTGGACTGGCAATTGGTGGTCAACTTATAACCCCCAGCTGAACAGAGTAAGCATGGTGCTGGGTGTAGGAAGCTCACCTGGGGACTGTTGCCAGCACCATAAGAGGCAGAAGTGGAGAAAAAGTTAGGCTATTTGGAGCAGAGAAAGGCTGTTGGGAACTGGTAGAAGTTATAAGGAGCTGTTTGTTCTTTTAGAGGAGCTCGTCATGCTGGTTTTCCTAATGAACTTGGCTGTTTTCATCTTCTGCAGAGCTCAGGACCTTGTTGGCACTGAAAATAGATTCAGTTCACTTTGAGGGAGCTCTGGTCCTCACTCTGTGCATTGCTTCCTGGCTCTGGGGGGAAAGAAGGTACAAGGCTCACTCTCCTGAAGAAGCTTGCTTCATTAGCTTTCCTGATGGGAACTCAGCTGTCTCCACCACTGGGGGAGCTTGGGACTTCAGTGTTGCTGAGGAGGGCTGTGGTACTTCTCAGGGGAGCTCTGGTTCTTACTTTGTGCATCACTTCCTGACTCCAGTGCAGATCCCTCAGCCTGCTAGCAGAGATCCTTTATCCTGTTGGCACAGACATTTTAGATTCCACTACTGAACTTTGGGCCTTCCTAGCACAGATCTGTGACACAGGCCTGCATGAGACATCATTGTGGGTTCTGGGCCTTCAGTTGGTTTGGTGGGAGGTATTGTTATGGGAACTAGGTCTTCAGCTGAAGTCATGCGAATATTTCCGTGGGATCCAGGCCCTCAGCTAGATTCCTTGGTCTTAATGTGTGGACAGATTTCCTGCACTCTTTAGAATATCATTCTTAGAGTGACTATTAGAAATAATCTTGTGTTCTGCACTGTATTATTTCCCCTTGCAAAATAACCCCCAAACCATAACACCCACTGAACTATATCCTGGACACTTCCATTTGTCCTGAGAGAGGGTCTTTCTAAATTGTGAAGTTCCCTAGGCTGGGTTTGAAGTTGTGCTTCTCCAGTCTTAGGCTTGTAAAGTGCTGGGATTACAGAAGTGTGCCACTACAAGTGTCATCCTTGTTAATATTTTAGGTTCATTTGAAAGAAGAAATGTTAAAAAATTATAAAAAATACTTTTCTGTGTAGGTTTTTAAGAAAGTAGGTCTTGTTCTTAATAGATCATTCACTAAGCTAAAGGACCATAATATTTATTTGAAAGGTATGAGTTTGGGGGGAAAAATCTGTTCATCATGTGTAACATAATTTGAAAAGTTACCTTGTATAGATATTTTTTTGGGGGGACCTTGCATAATTGGTTTCTGATTTAAATTAAAAGAACTCTTCCCCCAAAATCTGCCAAATAAAGTTAGTTTCTCATAGAGTGATGTATGGCTTTAATTGTTTAATCTATGATGGTTTCAGATGAAAAAGGTAAGTTATACTTAGTTAATATATGTGTACATAAATTTAACATCTAAGAAAGAAAGCCCATTTACTATATTTATTAAATTAGATCAACTGGTATGATATTTATGACTTTCCAGTTCACACTGCTTAAATAATTTTACTTAAATTTCTCATATGATTTCTTCTTTTCTCCTTTATTTAATTACTCAACCTCAGGAAGAAAGACTTTCATGATGATATGATCTTTGTGTGGAAGATAGATATACAAGAAAGTTAAAAAATATAATGACACAATGGTGGGCAAAACCTATTTAAAGATGTTCAAACTCAGTTTCTCCTGCTATACTTCTGACACCAGATATCTGTGGATTTTTCTTCACCCACCTGGCCTTAGCTAGCAATACTGCAACAAGGGACCCTACTGGGTGTCCTTTCACTCAATTCAATGCTGCTACTATCTAAATGGTGATATCATTGGTCCCAAGATTATTTCTTTCTGCTATGGATCCCAAACAAAAGCCTCAGGTTGCTTTAGCTGTGTTTTTCATTCACCAGCTCTTATTTGGAGTTTCCACAGCTTATTCTTCAGATTTAATTAATTTGCTGAAAAACCTCTCACTATACCCTTTCATTATACTGTGTACTGCAAAGATATGGATGAAGTGATGCATAGGACAAAGCATATGGGAAGAGACATGAAGCTCGAATGCTCTCTCTAGACAGGTCCCTCTCCAGAAAGTTCCACATGGTTAGTTATCTCAATGGTCTTCCAATTATACTCTGGGTTTTATAGTGGCTTTATTACACCCTTCGTTTTTCCTTTGATTGAACCCACCCTAATGCTATTTTGGGGCTTATAACCATCAAGTCATTAGCAGGAAAAACTATAATATCACTTTGAACATACATGCTAGGAAATAAGGTTAGAAGACCAAATGTACATTGCATCTTATTATATGTCATTTATTAGGGAATTGCAAATTAAAACAATTGAATATCTCTCCACATATATTAGAATTACCAGAGTCCAAATTAGGGGCAACACCAAATATTGACAAAGATGTGGAGCAACAGGAACTCTTCCACAATGCAAAAGTGATAAAATCGTTTTGAAAGATAATTTAGCAATGTCTTATAAATCTGAATGTACTCTAAAGATCTGATCCAGCAACTATTCTACTTTGTATTTTCTGAGAGAAGCTGAAAAATTTATGTCCACATGATCAGTACACAGATATTAATATCAGCTTTGTTTAAAATTGCAAAAATATAAAGGCAATCGCAATGTCTCTGATAGGCAAATACATATATAAACCATGGTAGTTATTATGGTTTGTGTCTGTGTGTCCACCCAAAGCTTCATGCAGTCATGGGGAGGGCTTCTAGACTTTATGATTGATTCATGGTCTAATGTTGGAATTATGGGCATGAGTGCTATTGGGTGGGTAGTTTACATACAATGTAAGGGAGGAAAAAAGTCTGCTTGCCGCAGCTCCTCCCCTTTTCCTCTTGTTGGTCTTTCTGTCTTCTGCCACCATAAACTGTTGCTCTCTGCCATGTGCCACTCAGCCTTGGAGCCAGCCAAATATGGACTGAAACCTCCACAAACTGCAAGCAAAATAAATCTTCCCTGCCTTAATTTTGGGCACTGGGTATTTCATTTCAGCAATGAGAGAAAAGTAACCAAGATAGTAGTTATACAGTGGATTGTCATTCATCACTAAAAAGTCACCATACCATAAGTGCCCAGAGAATCCTTAAGTGCATATTACTAAGTGAAGAACCCAATCCAAAATGAATACCATATGTAGTATGTCAATCACATTTTCTTTTACGTACATTCTACCAATTTATACTCATATCAGTGGTATTTGAAATGATTGGACTACTTACACCACAATGCTCATATAATTTTTTAAGAATTAGTAAATAATACTTTAAAATTTTTAAATACTATATTGATTTTGTTATTGCAATACTTCAGCAATCTGGAGAACGTTATAGCATTTGTTAATCTGGTTCCCTTGTAGTTTTTACAAAAAGCAATATTGATTCTATGTACATTTGGATAGTATTTTATGTTTTAAATAAAGTGTAACTAATTAAAACCTTATTTTTTATCCTTTTCTTGCTTCCAGGGAAAAACCATTCTCTCATATCAGGGTGTGTCATTCTCATTGAGGTTTTAATTTTCAGATTTTTAAAAGTATACATTTCGGTACAATTTTTTAAAAATATGGCTTTTTACTTCTTTATTGAATGACACATTTATATTGATTGCTTATTTTACTCTTGGTTTCTAGTTAATTTTTAAGTAAAGAAATGATTGTATATAAACAACCAGCCAAAGAGATATCGTTGGGGATTCAGTGGTATCTGTTACTTTTTCAGTATTTTTCAGTTGATATATTATTTAAGGAGAAAGGGAGACAGAGAGGAACAGAAACACACACACACACACACACACACACACGCAAAGGGAGAGAGTGACTCACCCTTAGCATACTGCTGGAAATACGTTGATTTGAGCCAAATTTTAGATGATTCCTAAATCTGGAGAGATCCACACCACTTTTATTCTAGAAGTTTTGAAGTTTTCCCCTATAAAGTTTATTGAAACCCTGTTCTTGAAACCTATTCCGTGGTTTCTTGGTACAGTTGGAAAAGGATGGGACCTGAGTACTTACATCTCTCACAAGACTATTTGTGATACCCATGCCACCTGCGAGAAAAACACTTTGGAAAACAGTGACATCACAGTGGTTCAGGGTACATTCAGAATCAACACTCTTTCTTTGCATTAATTTCCCCTGGTTCTACTTGGTTTTTATCACCTGGACAAATTTTGGACATTTTCACCTGGTCATGCAGGGTCAGACTCCATACCTGTTTAAGTTGCTCAAAGCATTGCTTTATTTAACTGAAAAACCACTTCTAGGTTGCCCAACTCTTCTGGGTCAGGTCATCAGCTTGTTCACTTCTTGTTTATTATTTTTAAAGATAACTTTCACTTACCCCAGATGGATGGATTTTAACATTTAATAATGAAAAAATACAAATCTAATTTATACTCCATTGTGAATGATATACATAGTTTAGAAAATGAAAAAGACACATCATTTATTATAGAAAGCACTGTGTCTGCTAGGTACAAAGATTTTGGCGTTGAGTTCAGGTTTAAGTAACAGATACTCAACTTAGCTTCCCAAATCCGGAAGGATTCACATATAAGTAAATGATACAAACAAATGTCCACATCATTCCTTTCCTCTTATCATGATGAAATAAGAAAAATCATCACACTGGTTAATACTACATACCCACTTCTGCTATGTCCTGAGCATGTAGAAAACACTGTGAACATGAGTCAGGACTGTAGTATCAATGTCCTGCAGCCAAATATCATGGGGACAGAGTTTAATTGAACAAGCTGGGTCTTACTCCTCACAATGAGGAAACATACACCATGCAGAGGGTGTGCAAACCTTTTTATGATGGGTTGAGTGACTTAAGGAGCGGTCACTTAAGTGGACATTAATTCTGAATTAGATATTGTCAGAAGTAAGGGCAAATTGTTGATTGGTTATTACCATAAAACTTACCTCTAGGAAAGCCGGACAAAAGAGAATAAAGCTGTAACTAGTGAAGAAGAAGCTGCCATTTGTTCAGTGAGGAGGGAAGTTTAGAAGTGCAGGTTGCACAGAGCCCTTGACTGAAGTGGTTGTTCTCTGAGATTGTTTATGATCTAAAAGAGACAGCCAGGCTCAGCTGTGAGAGTTCAACAGCCCCTGGAGATCAGAAGCTGCTTCTTTTTTTTTTCTTCTTAGTAAAAAAATTGTAGTAGAATTCCAGCTAAGACTACTTTTGGTACAGTGATCCTCTCTATATAGGCAGAATTATAAGTTAAGTGGGAAGAAAATATTTATTTAGAATAATTTCATTTATTTTAGGAAGGCAAATAAAATTGTTACGAGTTTTTGTTTAGTTGTGTCATTTACACAGTGAAAATTTACAGTGAAAAAGTAAATAATTGTTAATCTCTTTCTTTTATGAGGGATCCCTATGCCTCTGTAAGGATTTAATATGTCTTGGTGAAAGCATCTTTGAGGGTACTTGGTACCTATTATTCTAATTTTGCATCCAAGTTAGTGACTCCTTCCCCAGTGGGAATATACATCTTGAATCTTGATGTGACCTTCTGCCAAAACAGTCCTGCTAACAAATAATACCTGTGTCATTTCCTAAGTCCTCTATATGCTTATTAACTTACACTTTCTTCCAGGAATTAGGAAGGTGTTTACATAAATTCAGTCACCATTACTATTTACCTGGCAGACATCACTATTCGTTTGAAAAGCAGAACATCACCACAGAATGCTCCAACTTAATTTAGTATCCTTATATGGAGTTAATAATATCCCTTAGTTATTGTGGGCTGATCAGGTCCTCGGTCTCCTGAATGAGTGTATGGTGAAGGCTAAACAAAAAGAAGCAAATGGAATGATTTCAGGGCTCCAGGAGGATCAAAGCCTTCTTACATATTTCAAGATTCTCTCAGGGCTAAGACCATGACCTTCTCTGGGCCTCCCATATTTATTTGGTTATCACAAGAAGGGAGGGGAGTACTCAAGAAGGGCAGAACCACTCAAGGACTTCTCTAAGTAAGGTCATAAATTAATCCACTGAAGAATGACATGCCTGAGGCTATAGTTTTTTTCTAGTTGAGACCTGATCCAGGTGTCCTTGGCTGTGATCTTGTCTTGTCCTTTAAGGCTTTCTGGCTTCATCCAGCACTACAGCTTCTAGAAGGGATCAGTGAAACACAGAGGTTCACTTACTATGAGTCCACCATTTCCAGATAAGGAGCCTAGGCCTTGGACAGATTCACAAGTGAACATGAAAAGCCAATTGATTAATTTAATTCCTACTCAGGTCTGTTTTGTAGTGGTCTCCATCATCCTTACATACTGAAAGCTAAAAGGAAAAAAGAATGGGAGAAAGAAAAAAAGGAACTTAGAAATCAACACTTTCTCCAGTATATCATTAATGTACTTTTTAAAACAAGTTTTCCTTTATAGAGTACAACCAGTGAAGATCTATGATTCACAGGAAGTTAATGAATTTTATCAACTGATCAGTAATTTTCAAAAACATACAACAAAGTAAAATACAGATAATATAATGACACTGAATATTATTTCTTTTTGTGGATACTTCGAAGGTATTCCATAATATCTAAGTCCTCCTCTGCCAGTGATAACAAATTTTAGTGTATCTTTACTGCAGAAGCATGGACAATGAAGAGCTAAGGCCAATTTCTTTTTTTTTTTTTTTTTTTTTTTTTTTTCTCCGGT
>NW_004955402.1:52080889-52100877 GCF_000276665.1 Chinchilla lanigera | reverse complement strand
CTTAAAATAAAAAAAAAAAAAAAAAGATAGTATCAAATAATTAATTAACTTTAACATTGAATCATTAATATTTTATGTTGCAAGTTATTATAATGTGCTTTTTGGCTGCATATTACTTTGAGATTTGACATATACCATGATTTTATTACATGTGATTGATTGGCCTTTTATAGATAATATAATAAGTATTAAAGGTGGTAGATTACAAATATTTTAATTTTCTAAATGCAATTAGCTAGATTATAATTTGTCATAATGTGTTCAAGTCATTCAGTGGACCAGATTATTTGGGTTCCTCCATTTAAAATAACATGAATAATGATAGTACTATTTATTGGAAGTTAAATTTACTTGCACTTTACCTTCAGTTCTCTCAATGCTCCTGTGCAGTACATGATATTAGCCTTAACATATGAGAAATCTGAGGCATAGAGTAAACATGAATTAATTTGCCGACATGGAGAATGTTATCCTCTTCACATTTTTGATTGATGAATTCGGGATTATATTTCCTGTGTATTGATGGGAGTGTGGTCGTTCCTAGCTGTTTTTTTTTTTTGTTTGTTTGTTTGTTTTGAGTGAAATTCTGTGAAGAATGCTAGCCAAACACTGCCTTGGGTGGTACTGTGACTTTGCACTAGTGTTCTGTAGTCACCACTTGTTAGCAGGTTAGAAAAGATCTAGACTAAGGGAGTGTAGCAATGCTCATAAACATCTCACCTCTAAATAATTTATTAGATTTCTTTCTTATAATAAACAGTCTGAATGTCAGCCTCTAGTATCACTCATAAAAAACCACAAATGATATAGCATCAGCATCCAAGAATTGAGTGTGAAAAAGCATTGCTCTATTCACATAAATATTGGACAATGGTGCAATTGATTTTGCTGCTGTAAAAAGAAGACTGACTTGTTGCTCTATTTTTCTTTTGCCCCTTGGATTGGGTAGAGCCATTATGCTGGTCCAACCTCAGCCTCAGCCAGAACCTATTCTCCACCAACTAGGATGCCATGTCTTTATGGCTAAGTTTAATCAACATATTCTGCATAGGCTATGTCAGTACTCTTTTAGATATCTCACTGATTAGCCAAGGGACAAGAAAATGATTTAAACAATCAAGTGAGTTAGTCATCTAAATAATTTTGAAATAAATTTTACTTAAATCATTTTCTGCTTTTAAAAATGTCTATCAAAAACTTTTCATTTCATATTATGGATTCCTCTGAATATCAAAAAATGGGAGGATAATATCAATACCTTGAAGATAGGAATGAGGTGTTGATAAATGTTCTTGCTTGACTTATTTCTGTATTTGAGCCTCTTTTTCCTCCATCTCATAGGCCTCTCTTGTAGAGCAAATGATTTTTTTTTTTTTTTTGCACAAGCCTCTCTTAAAAGTCTTGGTTAGCACATAGCTGTTACTCATTAAATACTTTGATAATCAATGTTAATATATAAGATTCTGAAAGATAATAATGTTGGAGGAAATAGAAGAGATACATAGACATTTTCCAAACCATTGCTAAAATTTCTTAGCTTAGAGGTTAGACAGCATACAACTTCCTAGGACACTGTGTTTCTTTCATTTCATTTAGACTCTAATCCCTTGCCACACCTTTGTAAAAGTGAGCCATTTATAGCAGTGTCAGGTTCTAATGATTTTTCTCTGGCTTGAGTTGCTGCTTTTAATGTACATAGCTTGACTTAATTATATTATTTACTAATTTCCTACCTGTGGAAGCATTACCTCTATGTGTGTGTGATGGTGGTGTTATGGTTGATCCTTGTGTCAACTTGAGGAGTCTAGAGACTTGGCTAAGTGACTCAGCAGTTCTGCATCCTGGGGTGAAGAGGACACGCCCTTATCCCTCTGGGATGTTGTTCATCGCGTCAACTTGAGAAGTTTAGAAGATTAACTAAGTGAGCAGGGGCAGGGTCCTTACTTTGTGTCATCCTGAGCCTGTGCAGGAGAAGGGTGTGGAGATGGTGTGAGTGCTACATGCCCCTTGCATGGGGGTAGCCTGCCTAAAATATAAAGGAGGAAAAGAGGCTCATTCCCCCCTCCCACCATGTGCTCTTGCTGCTTTTGCTGTGATGTGCCATAAAGTATTGTTGCCTTCTGCCATGTGCCACTTTGCCTTGGAGCCAGCCGAGTATGGACTGAAACCTCCACAAACCGTGAGCTAAACAAACCTTTCCTTCCTTAATTTTGGGTGTCAAGTATTTTGTCTCAGCAATGACAGAAAAGTAACTAGACAGGTGGTTTCTTCATCAAAACATTCAAACAACGATGGATCTAAATTATTTGGAAAAATATCACATCTGTCCTGAACAGTTGCAGATGTTTATTTTCCATATTGCTATTCTCTAAGCAAGAAGCATAAGAATATTTGCATAGTAATTATGTTAGTTATAATAAAAAGGTAATTTAGTCTTATGAGTGGATGTATGTACATAACAAGCAAATGGAATGTCATTTTATATAAGAGATTTGAGCATCTGAAGACTTTGATATCTGCATAGTGTCTTACAATCAATTCTTGGTAGATGCTGAGGGAAAACTGTATTACTACTGTATTAGTTAATTTAAGGGGAGGAAATGTGTATGATATTTCCCTTTAATGACAAAAGAGCATTTAGTAAAACTTAATAAACATTTCCAACTAAAAATATTCCTAAATTCAATAAAGTTACATAACAAAACTCAACACAATGTAATTATTGTGGTAAGTTAGAAGAATTTTAATAAAGAATAAGGATGAGTGGTATTACCATCAATATCTTGAATATCCCTAGAATTCTGACAAATGTAATAAGAGTAAAAAGGAGATAAAAAGTAAATTACTGGAACAATAAAAACTGGTGTTATATTAGGTAATCAAATTGTCCACTTAAAGAGAATCGATGCAGGCCATCACATAAATGTGAGCACCCAGTCAGGTGACTAGATACATAATCAACAGACAAAAGCCCAATAATTTTCTAGAAACAAAACAAAACACCCAGTAACAGAAAACTGAAAAAAGAAAATATCTACTTAAAATAATAAATTATATTTAAGAACATGTAAAATCCCAAATGTCAAAGACACTGATGAATAAAATTGTAAAATTTAATTTGAAAACATAAAAATACTGAATGCAAGGAAAGATATATATATATATATAGATAGATAGATAGATAGATAGATAGATAGATAGAAAGAAATACTCAGCCTGATAAATATTTCAGTCTCTTCTGAATTAATTCAGTGAAAACTTTGATAGAATTTTAAAAATAGAACTTGAGAAGATGATCTTCAAGTTCGCAGAAAAAAATGTGTGAGAATTTTGATAGTGATAGTGTCAACTTGAATTTAAAACACCTACCAGGTTGGTTTAGTGCAGTGGTGAGTATGTCTGGATGACTGACTTACTAAGGCAGGAGACCCACCATGAATATGGCTAGCATCTACCACTGGGCTTGTAGCCTGAATAGAATAAAAAGTGAAAGAAGGAAGTCTCACTTTTGCTTCTTTGGAGGGGCTGATCTTTACCATATGTGACTGTTAACTGAGTGTGTTAACTCAAGTAAGAAACACCCAACTAAAGTGAATCAGTATAGTTCTGAGTATGGCTAAAAGAATTTACTTAAAACAGTGACCCAACCTGAGTGTGAGTGACACCAACCAATAGATTTATGACCTGAATAGAATAAAAAAGAAATGAAGAACAAAGAAAGGTTTGTGTGTTTCCATCAGAGGAGCTCCAGTCTTTGTCTTCACCTTAGACTTCATCTCCTGGCCTCCAGCCCAGGCTCTTCAACCTCCAGCACAGACACTTTAGTCTCTTGATGGGGAATTGCATGAACACTATGCTTAGCTCCAGGTCTGTAACTAGATCCTTTGGCTCTTCAGTGCATAGACAGTCATTTTGCAGTTCTCCACACTTGACTCATTTTGATACTTTAATGGCTCTTGAGAAACAGAACTGTAAATAGGTAACACTGTAAAGGCTTTATCAGTTTCTACAATTGGTTCTCTAATTTGAGGAGACCTAAAGATGTCATGATCTCTCCTTCTGATATTGTGAGGAATACTGATATTTCTTGGTGTGAACTGTTTAAAATAATATGCCATGTACATCCACTTGATTATCCTAATTCATGACTTGTAAGATGTGAGGAATTTAGTAACTCCATATAGAGTACTTTTGTATATATTTTTGATGGAATTAGAAATATGGTTGCTCTTAGCATCTCTGAGAAAACTACTAAAGGAAAGCAATGAGCTCAAAACATCCGTAGAAAATCTAAAGCATTCTAAATGTGAGAACAAATTGGTAGTTGAAAATAAGGATAAATATCCAAATTTCCTTCTCCAGACACACATAAAGAATTTTAAAGTTTCTAATATGATCTGAAGGAGAATCTCTTCTTTATTTTTTATATAGTTTTTATTTTAAAAATTAAAATAACTAACAAAACAACAATGAAGACAAAACCAAAACAACACAAAAACAACAAAAATGATACATGACCTCAAAAGAAAATGATAGGAATTAATAGTGGTTGCTACATTACCTATTGTTATCTTCAGTGAAGTTGCTCAGTCAACCAGACATAAGAATGTAAGATTGATCAAACAATCAAAACAGTAATAAGTAATAAAAGAAATCAATATTGGAAATGTAGAACGTCACCATACAAGATGGTAGGAGTTCAGCAATGGTTCTTATATTGCATATTGTTGTTTTCAGATCAGTCAATCTGATTATCAGATACAAGTGTGCAAAAATTGGTCAAGAGAAAAGAAAATTTAAGCATTTATGCTACCTTCAGTAAACCACAGACATCAGCAATACACCTATCCAAGATATCCTTGTATATTCATATAAATTTTGTTTTTCATAAAAAAATCCCAAATAAAAAATACTTAAAACAACATAGAGAGCAATAAAAATGAAACAGAATTTCAAAACATGGTGATAGAATATTAATAATTAATAATATTAATAATATAATAATAATTATATTACATAGTGTTATCTTCAAAATGGTTGCACATATAACCAGATATAAGCATGCAAGATTGATCAAACAATTACACATTAACTGTTCCTTTGAATAAGCCAACAGGTATTAAGTACAATTTTCCTAGCTATTCTATGTATACATATACATATTTTTTTCCTCTTCTTTCTTTTTCCTCTCCCCTTTCATACCAGTTGCCCCTTCCTATTTGAGCGGTTTCTTTTTCCTTTCATGATATCTATTATACCTTTCAGATGTTATTTACCCATTCAGGTTCTTATAGTAGGGAGGAAATATGATGTTAACACATGTGAATCTGATTAATTTCCCTTGTGAGCATGATTTCTAGTTGCATCCGTTTACATCTGAGAAAAATTGGCATTAAATCTTCTCTAAATTTCTTGCAGAATTCAGCTGTGAATTCATCAGGACCTGGGCTGTTTTTGTTGGTAAGATTTATTGTATTTCCAATTTCATTGGCTGATATTGGGTTATTCCAGATATTTATATATTCTTCTTTCAGCTTTGGTAATTCATATGTATCTAGGAATCTGTCTATTTCTTCTGTGCTTTCCATCCGATGAGAGTAAAGATTTTCAAAGTAGGCATTAATCACTTTCTGAATTTCTTCAGGATCTGTAGTGATATCACTGCTTTCATTCCTTATTACATGGACTTGAGTTGTCTAGGGGTTTATCAGTTTTATTTATTTTTTCAAAGACCCAACTCTTTGATTCATTAATTCTTCATATTGTTGTCTTAGTTTCAATTGCATTAATTTCCACTCTGATCTTTATAAATTTTCTCCTTTCTTTGGTCTTTGGCATTAACCAAAGACAATTAACAATTTTCTTTTTCTAGAAGTTGGAGATGTAATATAATGTTGTTTATTTGTATTCATTCTGTTTTCCTTATGTGGGAGTCCACTGCTATAATCTTCCCTCTGAGGACTGCTTTCATTATGTCCCACGGGTTCTGGTAGTTTGTATCTGCATAATCATTTGATTGTAAATAGTGTGCAATTTCTCCTTTAATTTCTTTTGTGACCCCTTGTTTGTTCAGGAGGGTGTTTTTTAATTTCCATGAGTTTATGAAGTTTTTGTAATTTCTTTTATCATTTATTTCCAGTTTCATTGTACTGCGGTCCGATAATGTGCACTTGCATCATTTCAGTTCCTTTGCATTTACTTAAGCATGTTCTAAGTGCTAACATGCGGTTTATTTTAGAGAATGTCCCATGTGCAGCTGAGAAGAATATGTATTCTAGTGTTGTTGGGTGGAATACTCTGTGAAGGTCTACTAAGTCCATCTGTTCACATGTTTGGTTTACTTCTGTTATTTCTTTGCTGATTTTTTTGTCTAGTTGATCTATCTCTTTCTGACAGTGGGATGTTAAAATCCCCTGTTACAATTGTGTTATTACTTATTTGATTTTTCATGTCTGTTAAAATTTGCCTTATATAATTGGGTGCTCCTACATTGGTGCATATATATTTATGATTTCTATCTCTTCCTCTAGCAGTTTTCCCTTAACAAGAATATAGTGACCTTTATCTCTTTTGATCATTATTGATTTGATGTTCACCTTGTCTGAAAACAAAATAGTTACTCCTGCTTTTTCCTGGGTTCCTGTCTCATGGAGTATTATATTCCATCATTTGACTTTCAGTCTGTGTGTTTCCTGTTAAGTTAAATGTGTTTTCTGTATACAACATATTGTTGGATTTTATTTCTTGATCCAGTCTGTTAATCTGTTTCTTTTGATTGGTGAATTGAGGTAATTTACATTAATAGTTATTCCTGACATTGACTTGTCCTTGTCGTGTTATTTTCCCACTGTTGGTTCTTTAATTTCTCCCTGTGTTTAATTGCTTACTTTGTTTGGTAGTACTTTTCTAGTGTTGCTCTTTAGATTGTGGTCATATTTATCTTTGTAGAATACCTTTCAGTACTCTTTGTATGACTGGTTATGTGCTCATGAATTTCTTCAGTTGATCTTTGTCACCGAAGTATCTTATTTCTCCATCAATTTTGAAAGAGAGCTTTGCAGGGTGTAACAATCTGGATTGGAAGTGATTTTCTTTTAGGACCTGAAATACTTCACTCCAAGTTCTTCTTGACTTGATGCTCTGTGTTGAAAAGCCTGTTGTGAGTCTGATGGGTTTTTCTTTATAGGTGATCTATTTCTTTTCTCTAACTTTTAATAACCTGTTTTCTTGCTCAATTTCTGGGATCTGGATTATCATGTGTCTGGATTTAGATTTATTTTGGTTATTGCTAACTGGGGTTCTATGTGTCTCACTTATGTGTATATAAGTTTCTTGTCCCATGCTTAGGACATTTTCTGCTACTACTTCTGCAAATAGTCTTTTTATGTCATTCATGTTGCCTCCTGCCATTTCCTTGATATCTGTCAGCCTTAATTTTTTCTTTGTCTCATCTTGCAGCTGTTGAATTGTTATTTGCTGTTTCTCTCTTAATTTTAAGAGATCTTTTCTTTCATGATCTCTAGCTGCAATGCTGTCTCCAAGGTCTGAGTCTATCTTTCATTTCATTCAAGCAGTTCTTCCAGCTTTCAATGGAATTTTTAATTTCCTGAATGTCTTTTTGAATGTGTTTTTTTCTATACTCTAATTTTTTCCTATACTGTTCATTCAAGGTTTCCATCATTTTTCTGTGCTCCTGTATATTTTTTATCTATATCTTCTTTTGATGTGCTGAGCAATTCTTTCACTATGGTTGTCATTTCCTTTTTCCCTAAGCAATTATTTCTGTTCTAATTTCCTCTATAGCCTGATGTAATTAGTTCTTTACTTCAGTTGCTATCATTTCAAAGATTTCAGGTGTGTGACTTCCATGTTCTTCCATGTTGATGTTTCCTGGACTTGTTCTGGGTGGGGTGTTTGGCTGAGGTTGCATTTTGCCTTTTGTCATTTTCAAATTTCCCTAGGTTTCCTGGGGTACAGGTTCACTTCTGAGATGGCTGTGGTGGGTGGAGCCAGAGGATCTGGCCCCCAGGCAGCTGACCAACCTAACCCCAAGGTCCCTCAGGTGGTGGCAGTGGTCAGGGGGAAGGATCTGCACACCCAGGCATCTCACTTAAGCTTCCCGAGTCCAAGGCCCCTCCTGCAGTGGTGGTGTGGGACAGGGCTGCCAGGTTCCCAGGCAGCTCACCAAGGCCACCTGAGCAGAATCTCTTCTTTAGCCACAGAGCTAAGATTGCAGAAACCCAAACACAAGTCCTCATAATTCAATTGGCTGAAACAAAATGTAGGTTTAATGCTCAGCCTCCGAAGGTATCAGAAATGAAGGTAAAGGGGCTGAGTAGAAAAGAATGGTATCACATGAACTGGGATGGAGATGTTTGGAGAATCCTGACGAGGCTGAAGATGTTGAGCCCCTACATTCTAGTGAGATTATTTTGACAGAAGAAGAAATTTTCCCACACACTGTTTTGGAGCCATCCCCACTCCTAACCCCTGAGGTGCAGGCTTCTCCTAATATACCTGAGGAAACGAACCCTCTATTGAACAAATATAATAATGCTGACACTCTTCAGGACCCACCCTCACTACCCACTTTTGCCTCTAGGCCTATATCCAGGCTGAAATCCCAGAAGGCTCCTAAAGGTGATGTGTATAGTGTGATCCATAAGGAGGTCCTCTATTTTCCTAAAACATTTCTTGAGTTTCTAACTTTTATATGCAGAAGCCTGATGAGAAAGTGTGGGAATGGATTTTACCAGTGTAGGGTAATGGCACCAAAAACATATACCTGGGTCAGGCTGAGTTTGTCAACATGGGCCTGTTAAGCAAAGATTCTGAATTTAATGTTGGAGCTCATGGAGTAAAAAATGGTGTTAATTGTTTGTTTGTTTTGTTGGTATAAATATGTATCAAAAGATGGTACACTGTCAGTGAGTTAGAGATGTCTGATATTCTGTGGTTTACTGTTGGTGAGGGGATTCAGAGGCTTAGGCAAATCAAATCCTGGAATGGATTTATCCTGTTAAATCTAATCTGCTACACTGGGATGATTCAGAAAACATACCCTTTGCTAATACCTTGAGAAACAGATTCATGAAGGGAGGACCAGCGTAGTATTTGCTACATAAAATAATAGAGAGAAATAAAGCATATCCATTTGGGATTCAGAAAGGAGATGACATTTGAGGCTACTAGTGATAGACTCTGAAAGATTGAGATGAAGTGGGAGATCCCAGACAGAGTGAACAGGACATGCTCTGTTGATGTGTCTGGGTAGATAATTAGAACTGGATGTCACCTGGCCCTACCATAGCTCAGAAGATATGAGACTGTGGAAGACAAAGGTAAAATGCAGAGGTTGATAACTTCTGATGTATGTGGAGTGTCATCCATATTTCAAAAATTCACAATTTAACAGCAGGAAATCATCTATGGAGCTGGCTGTACCTTTTCTTTTTTAGCTCAGAAGGGGTTTACCAGCAGGTAGAGCTAGAGTAGGTGAAGAGGGCTGAGTCATATCACTTAAAAAAAAGGACCCAGTACACTCTTTCTGGACACTCATTCCCTTAGATAGACCACCTATTTCCTCTAAGTTTTTCCACTGATTTTATTTCTAAGTGCTTAGCATATTATGAGACTCGTTTTTTAAAACTTATCCAAAAGCCCATATATAGATATAGATATAGACGATATAGATATAGTTATAGATATATAGATAGAGACAGATATAGATACAGATATAGTTATAGATAAAGATATAGATATCAGTGGTTTTTAACCATGAGACTGTACATAAGGTAGAATATAAATTAAATTTGTAGGAAGTATAAAAATCATTCAATGGTATCTATTTTTCTTACAAATGAGAAAACAGATGTGTCTCTTGATAAAATGATTAACAATGGGGCAATTAATCATATATTTTGTCTTGGATAGTATATAGGTCTTTAGAATTATGTATGTAGAAATATAATTATTTTCAAGGAAATTCGGTTTGAGTTAATGACAAATAACAAAAGAAAATATGGATTACATGGATTACTATTATAAAATATAGCCTTTTGACATGATGTTTATTGAACTTCATTGAAACTGAATGTCTTGCCCCAATTGGGTTAATTTAGTAAAATGTACATTACTTCTTAGAAAGCTGACTACTTGTAATTTCCTCTTTTAGTTCAATCAGGCAGAGTTGAATCTGTAAAAGAAAGAAAAGATACATTGACTATTAATGAGTGAAAGGGATTAACTCTGACAGTGGGTTCAGTTTTCATTTGGGAGTGCAAGAGAAAATCAGTTAAAATATTTCACTGAAAATCAAAGTATTTTATTCAAAAGAAATGGCTTTTTGTTAGACTAGTAAAGGAATAAAGGATGAGAGGTAATATGTAGTAGTAGGTATGAATAAGAATAAAAATTTCTCAGCTAGATTCACTAGGGAAGTTTTACTTTTCTCAAGGATCTTTGAAATCTTGAACTTGAAAAAATAACAAGAAGTGAAGCTTTTCTTGTTTAAATTATTTATCTCTATTCCCTTACCACACAAAGAAAAATCCAATAATTAAGCCCATGGAGGTAATACAAAACAAAATAAGAGATTAAACAGAAATGACTTTGGAAACCAAAATTTCAAAGCCCAAGATTTACATATCCTTCTACAGACACAGAAAATAATGTCTATACCTCCCAATTCTCTTAACAGTTAGACATCATGACAATATAAAGGAGAAACTGACAGCTCTGACAGCTCTGGCTGGTTTTCTTTGTTTGGTGGAAAAAAATGCATATTTTGACTACTTTTTGACATTTAATTCTTCCCAAATATAGAAAAATGTTAAATGTTTAGTCTTTAAAATAATGCAATGATACTACCAACCATTAAGCTCTTGACAAAGATAGAAATATTTAATGAGATTTTTTGCAGATATCTGCTGCTTTATTAATTACTCTACTTGATTTGAAATAGTACTCACTGAACTGTATATAAATTAGCCCTTTAGAACATGTCTGCATTTTTGCTTAACCCTTTCAATCATGAGGTATTTTTCTTTTAATATAGTATGTTGTTTAACTCAACGTGTCATTATGTTTAGAATTCTTTCATAGATGCATAGACAGTTATACATTGATATAGCTTTTAAAATATGTATATATATGTGTTTAAAGTTTCAAAAATTTATTCATATAAAATACACATACTTTGCAAGAATATTTTTATTGACAGTACAATTATTAATAGGTATTAATTTTCCAGATTAAGCTGTATATTGTGGTTTGATCATGAGCACCTTGCTACTGCCCCATAAAAGTGTTTAATATCTGTAAATCTGACCTCCAGTTTTGGTCAAATTTAGCTATCAAGTTCCTTTTGGATTTCAGTGATTATTCTGTAGCTGCTAAGTCAATGAAATAATAAAGTAATTACTTTTTCTCCTGTCTCGATAAATTGTACTTCTTCATTTATAGTAAACCCAAGTTAATGAGTGTATTCACATATAAACCACACATACAATGCAAGCAATCTGCTGTCCATATTCTACTAGTAATTAAAAAAATTTCTTAAACCAACTCTGAAAGACATGTAGTTCTTCTTTTGTGTCTCCAATTCCTTCTCTGATATTAAAAAATTTCTTCATACATGTACAAATAATATTCTATGCATGTTAAAATGGAGTCTCACACTTGGAAAGATGATTTTAAGTATGCAAAATTGTACCTTTCTCCCCAATACTCTTAAAATTTCTCCACTTTTTCATTATGTTCTGTGTCTTGGATTCCTCTTTAGTAATTTACTACAGACTGAGATATCACAATAGATAGCAGTTTTCAGGTGGAGTTGTAGGACAGGGCAGTGGTATACACCCCTGCACAGAGAATGTGTAAGCCCACTACTAGAATTTCAGAAGGAACACTGTGGTGCAGAGGTTGTAAGCCTCTGTCAAAGGAAGCACCATCTTCCTTCATGTCAAAAGTGTGTAGACTGAGTAATGAACTATCCACCTCATTTGTTCCTAGATAAGGATCACTAATCTGTAGTGTAATTCTGTGTCAACATCCCTCCTTTGATGAGAAGTGATATTTTTTCTGTGTCTTGAATTTCTGTGCAGAGAGTGAGGAAGCCCAGTCTGCAAGAGGACTCCCAGTCACAAGTTTCAGACATGCACAGGCCCTAAGATCAAGGGATATGCACTCTGGACAAGGTGAAAGTATGTAGAGGTAAGGACCTGGCTCTGACCAGAGTGAGATTCAGTAGATATAGTTCACAACCTAGGTTGGGTATCATCTGTAAATGATGCTCCTTTTGGAAAAATGTTACAAATTATAGGAGAGTTTATTTTTTAATTTCTAGTAATTAAAATTTCTAAAATACATATATATTGAATTTGCACCTAAAAATTATACCTAAAAGCATAAACCTATACTCTATCCCTTATAAAGTCAACTATATATATAGCAGTTCAGGTTTTTGTTTGATAATTTAATCTCACAGATGAGTACATGCAGACACACAAAGAGGTCTATACACATTCACTATCTCTAGCAACTTTCCAAGAACTCAGGCTATTTCACATTATTATAATTAGACAGCAACTGATATTTAACACTGAAGTATCACAACATACAGAAAATATGTTAATTAATACAGTTATTGCTTTGGGGGAATTTATACATAATCTAACAATGTAACTCAAATTGTTTCCTAAATGTTGAATAAGGGGCAAATTTGTTTCTTTAATTGAAAAAATTATATATTTTTATGGTGTAGAGCATGCTCTATGATATATGTGTATATTGTGAGTTGGCTAAATCAAGTTTCTTAACATATGCAGTACCTCACACACTTGTCGCTTTTGTGATGAAAAGACTTAAAATACAGACTGAGCAATTTTCAACTATATGAGTAATGCAAAAGAATACCCCCCAAATCATAGAAGCAGAGAATAGATAGGTAGTTGTGAGGGACTGGAGCTACAGCATTGGATGGAGAGGGATGGGAAAAATGTTCGTCAAAGGCTACAAAATTTCCATGAGGTGTGAGGAATATGTTGAAGAGATTCATTGCACAACATACGACTACAGTACACAATGTGTTAAATTCTTGAAAATTGCTGAGAATAAATATTACGTGTTCTCACATCTTCTCAAAATAATAATTATTTGTACAACTATTTTTCAAGAAGAACATAACAGCTTTATATTTTTATTTATTTCATTTTCTTTTTTGTAGGATAAACGATAATTCTTTACACTAATATTTCCTTGAAAGATAATTTCATAAAAATTCAAATTCTATTTATCAACAAGTTTCTGTCAAGCTTTTCCATCTGAAAAATTATGGCAATATTCTAATTAAGTAGAAAACATTAATTCCTGTAGGACACAAAGTGCATACAAAATAAACATCATCCAAACAAAAAAGCATAAATACACTAGGAGAAATTGTGAAATCATCTGCCAGCTAAGCATGCCCAAATGCTAGAAGCTGATTATTGGAAGGGGGATCTGCAGTGACTTGGATTTTAAACATTCTTGATCTGATGATGTCAAGCATTTGGTCATAGAGCCTGTAGGCCTTTTCTTAACTATATAGCATAGGACAAGCACAATGCAACACATAAAGAAATTAAATCTAAAATTGAGTAGACAAATGGAAAACACCCTGTGTCATATTTTAATTGTACACATTATACTGAAAAATAGTGGACGTATAAATACTACTTTCTTGCATTTGTAAATTTTACAGCTGCATAAGTGTACCTTTGACTGCAATATTCCTCTTACTAAATATGCACTTGTAAAAAGTGATAAATACAGAAATCTAAGAAAGCAGACTGATTAAGTATAACAATGGAAAAGCTATATTGAATTAAAATTAAATGCTTGTTGATTTTTCCTGAATGTTAAGGAGTTCTCACAGTGAATGAGACCTGTGAAGGTATTCTGTTAACAAGGTATGACTAATTTATAGTCAAAAGTTATGTTTTCTCTTGGCAATAGATGTTTCACAGAATCACACAATTTGCTGAAATCACATAATAAAACTAAATAACCTCAGATATAGTTTAATATTTCTTTGAATTCTACAAATATTTCTAGGTTTCATGTAATTTGAATAAGTGTGCTAGTTGGGTATGTTTTCAGTCAATGCAAGATCTACACTGTCCTTAGCATGAGAGATGCTTGTCAGGGAGGACAGATGTCCTCACTTCATAGAGCATTTTAGAATCATTAGTGAAGTTTTAATATCACTAAAATGTTAGCTTCAGACCAGAGCTATAGTGTATATGAGGTTTCTAACAATATAACTTGCATGCAGCCTCTAGTCGTGCAGTCTAGAGAGTAATTTCCTAGGAGGCACGGTTGGGGCAGCTGTGACTCAGGCAGAGCTCAGCACTTGTGAGCAGTAATCACTGGTAGAGCCACATGGATTATGTGGTTCTCAGCCAAATTCCTGATGGGAGGAAGCCACACAGGAATGTGGAGCTTCCTCAGCTGGAGGAAGGTAAAGTAGGTGGCATGGATTTGTCCCTAGCACACAGCTTCTGTGATGTAAACTGATGTTGGAAGGACAAGTTCTTAAATGTCACCCATAATTGTTTTACCAGTTCCTTGTTTCTTGAGATTTTCATAAAAGGGGCATTTCATCTGGGGTTGAATTATGTGCCAGTTGACTTTCCTATTGCTAGGACACAAAATACTTGACATACACAAATTAACCAAGGAGAGTGTCTTAATCACTTTCTTCATCACTGGGACAAAATGCCAAGTTTAAGGGAGGAGAGATTTATTTTGACTCATACTTTAGAAATCAGGAGGAAGAGACCAAAGGAACCAACCAGGGAAGGAGATCTGTCCTTTCAGCTCATTTCCTCAGTGACCCTCTAACCATTTTCCACCTCCTAACAGCAGGTCAGTACAGCTTCCCACAATCCAATCACCTTCCAAAGCTCAGCGTATGAGCCCATGAGGCTCCTGGTGGATATCTGGATATGATCCACAACAAAGAGGGCTATTTTGGCTCTTATTTTCAGATAGTCAGTCCATGGTCAATTGACCTTAAGGCAGAAAGATCATAGGTAAGTGGCAGAGTGAAGTAAAGCTGCTTGGTTCATGGTGGTTGGAGAAGAGCACCAGGCAAGAGATATACCCTCCAAATACACTCATCCAGTGATCACCTCCTCCAACTGGCTCTATCTCCTCATACAGCAACCCACTGTGAACTTAGAGTACTAATCCATTGATCCATATAGCACCCTCCCACTCAATCACAAGTCCAGGGATCTCTTAATCCAGTCAAACTGACAAAATTAGCTGGCTGCTAGGCCCAACAGAACAGGTAGCTACCTGCCAGTCAACTTGTAACGTGTATTTGTTTATCTCTTGTTTCCACATTTCCCTCTTTACTTCTCTTCCGCATAAATAGCTCCAAACACTTCTGTAGTCATGGAGAATGCTTTACTATATACATCCCAAGAGAATAAGGAAGGTACACATTCAAAGACTAGCAGAGGACTTGGCAGGTAAGTGAGGGTGACAAAAGCCTACATCTTTCACAATAGAAATCTGTTGTCTGTGCAACTTGAAGTGAGGAAGGTTGTCCCACGAGACAGGGGCAGTGAATTAAGTGTGAAAAGGCAAATCTATATTTACATTTGAATTTTCAGTTACACTTGTTTTGGTCATAGGTTTATCAGTGAAATCTAGAAAAATGCCAGATACATAACAGCTATGCAATAATATTTGGTGAATTAAATTAAATTTAGTTCATCAATTTAAGTCAAAGGAGAAATCAAAGCTGATACCGGTAAAGATAAACAAGATGTGGGGCACATGGATGTTCCTGAGTTGTCCATATGTAGTGGGGACAAGAGGATCAGCACAAATGATGTTGACTAAATAGGAGCCCAGAGTTTAGCGAAAGGTCTCAAGCACTATGCATATTTTCAGTTTAATAGAATTTGCTGTGGTCTCGAGACCAGAAATATGCCTGTACCTTATGAATCTATTTTGTTGCATAAGTCCTGGCTTCCACAAAGGATATAAGAGAAGACAAGGACATTGGAGAGTGGTAGGTTTCCTCTTTATTACAGAACACCAGATAGAAATGAACAAGTCACTGGAATTTAAAAGAACAACACATTCATAAAGAACAATCTGCATTCTAATCACTGCATTCCTCTGGATCTTCTATTAACTTTTCTCTTCAGTTACTTACTAAGGGTATGAATAGCTGTCAGAATATGGACATGTGTTCCAAAAGTATTTCTAAGCCAAATTCTCTAGTCACTTGTTAACTTAGGAGCCTATTCACAGAATTTGAACTCCAAATGTAGATGTGAGAATTTCCCACTCCTTCAGGCACTATGCCATATTGTGTCATAGTTTTGAAGTGTAATGTTTCATGTCCTCAATAGAAAATTACTCAGCATGCTGGATTAGAATTTGGGGATGCTGTTTTTCAACAGTAATTTATAGGACAGTTTATTTATAAATAATAAATTTGAATTTTTTGATGCTTTGATGGAAAGTCATGCCCTTTACATAGCTCTACGTTTTCTTGTTTTACATTTTAAAATATACATTATGGTCATTTTTTTCATTGAATGTGATACTTGGATAAAAGTGCAGCTATCAATATTTAAAATATTTAATGGTATAAAAGAAAAATTTGTTCAAATTGAAATGAGGGAAAAAACAGAGAATTGAAGAATTTGGCAAAAATCAACTAAAGTCTATGTGAAACATGCAGCATATTAGACATATAAATATTTTTATTTGCCAGGCATGCTGATATATGCCTGTAATCCCAGCACTTGGGAGGCTGAGGCAGGAACAACATTATGAGCTCAAGACCAGCTTAAAATATATATATATATATTTGATAGTATACATGATATCTTCTGAAGAACAAAATATAAAAACAAAGATACTTAGTTCTAGTCCAAATCATACTGTGTGATCTAGAATCTCCTTTTTTGTGTTTGCTTAGGTGAAATCAGGATGAAACATACACTTTGGAATGAAATGAAACCCCAGTAATGTATATAACTTGACGAATCTCAGGGACAAGATGCAATTATCAACCATAAAAATTCATTCTAAATTTTATTGAGGGCAATAAGCTTTTGAATGTTATTCTGCATACTCATGTTTGTAGTAGCACAATTTATGATGGTTAGATCTTGGAAACAGTGTGTAGGTCCATCAGCAGATGAATGCATAAAGAAAGTGTATTTATACACTCTTTTGTGTACTACAGTGTCATAAAGCAAGGCAAACTTGAGACTTTCATAGGTAAATGGATGCAATTTGAGAATATAATGTTAAGTGAGATAAGTCAAACACACATGCTCAAATATCGCATGATTCCTACTATAGGAGAAACACTATGTATAGTATTGGGGACCAGGGGGTATGAAATGAAACTTTACTAAGCTGGGGATCAGGTTATGTGGCTGGATTGTTGTATACCTCTGAGGCTGGTGTGATTCTGCACTAGGGACAGAGAAGTGCAGCTGCACAGAGAAAGCTTGCAACTGCAGCATTCCTAAGGCAAGATAGCACCTGCAGAGGACAATCTAAAGAATGAGGGTATGTTGTATGGAGAAGAACTTGCTCTCCATTAAGTTGTTCCCCACTTACTGCAGTTGCTGTTCCATGAAAAGTGCACTATACCGGGGTTGGGGATTTAGCTCAGCGGCAAAAGCGCCTGCCTGGCATGTGCAAGGTCGTGAGTTCAGTTCCCGGTACCGGAGAAAAACCAAAAACCAAAAAAAAAAAAAAAAAGTGCACTATACCATCACCTGTGCTTCTCCCTGGCTGATAAAAGTGGGTCAACTGGAGATTGGTGTGACTGTCCACTAGAGGCAGGTTCCTCCTGGTCTCCTTGTACCTTGAATATTGTCTTTTGTCTTTCTTTACTCCTTGCTGTTCTCCCATAGTTATCTAGGGGTACCACAGGTATCCAGAGTACCAAGAGGTATTCCTGATCAGGCCCCAGGAATAGAGCCCACCAAAAAACAATACACATACTTCAGCAGTTATTAGCAAACTAATCATTAACAAACTAATAATTTCTAGAAGCTAATAGTTAACAATTGAAGCACCTCTTATAAGTTTAGAGGCCAGAGGTAACTTGTATTTATCTCATGATGTCTCAACAAATTTAGAAGTAAATATTTTGACAAATCTTTATCTTCCTGAAGTGTGTATATACTTTCTACTTTTTTGTTTTCACCAACTCCATAGCAAAATAGAAGAGAGATAAGTAAGAAGTAGGGAGAAGTTTAGATGCTTCCCAAAACTACTTATGCTGTTATTCCAAAAGTAATTCAATATGTACCCTGATTTGTTTCATTTGTACTACCCATTTTATTGTAGTTCCTTGGAAAGAAAATTTTGTGTTATTATGTGTTTGTTTCTTTTTGGCAGAATCTGTTTGGTTTATTTTTTATACTCTGAGTAAGTACTTTGAAGATAACAACACATTACATATTGTCTCTTGTTATTCTCTTATTTTGTTATGAAAATTTGTCTCTTTATGTATGAAAATTTGTCTTTATATAAAAATAAAAAAGAAATTTATGTGGTGGTAGGCTCAGGGGTGGCCACTGTCTTAGAGAAAAATTCAGAACTATTTGTAAGTTTTTCTTTTGACTCAACACCTGCTCTGCATTGATTTTGGTCATTGACTATCCATCACTACAGAAATTGGGACTAATATACATATTTCTGATGAAGCATCTACAGGAAAAATATCAGGACCTAAGAAAGATTTTTCCTCTTTGCCATATAAAGAAAATCAGGGGTACAGCAACTTACTGTCAGCTTCAAACACAGATTTTCCTCCAGAATACCAGGACTATCAATTACAACTTAGAAGACATTTCTTTCCCATGCCAGAGTTACCTTTATGAAGCAGTGTTAAGAACAGTAATATAAATATATACTATTTATTAGTAATATTTGAATACAGTATTGAGTACTCTCCTAGATCTCATGCCTTTCTTTCTTTCCATTATACATTTTAATTCTTCTTGCTGGACACATTCAAGGACTTGCCTTTTCTCTGCATATCTTTGTGAATAAGTGAATGATACTCTCAAGAAGATATGAGTACTTACACTAAAATATGGAGCACCATACTGCAAATGAATAAACATTTCATATGACAGAGCTGTTATAATGTATATCAATATGAAAAGATAAGTCCAGAAAATGGTCCTAGGGGAAAAAGTGATTATGGTGGACCACAAAACCTCATGGGGGTTGTGTGCCTAGAGCACCTACTTTGTGAAAAACTGCACAATCACATATGGTCAGAAAAATGTCCATAAATGCCTATTTTTATAGTTTAAACCCTAAATATGCTATGTTTCCCACAGTTTTGTAATTTAATAAAATATTGTATTAATAAAGCTTTAGAAGGTATAGGGCATTTTGGTGTCATCTTAGGGATCTTAGGGCTTTAAGAACAGAATAGAGAGCACTCCAGGTAGTTACATGGTGCAGATACCTGTTATGATGCAGGAATGCTGATGCATTTGCTGGAGATTTGTTACAGGGCAGTAGGCAGTTGGCAGCAAGGACAATTGAGTAATGCTCTTGGACTGGCTACTTGCAAACCTCCCTAAAAAAAAAATTTAGGAGAAGGATATTGAAATTTACACAAAATTGCACAGGTTTCCATGAACAGTTATTAGCTTGTTCTAAGAAAAAATTTGTGCATGACTAAGACTGTGAACTCTGAACCATGACTTTGCAAGGGTGTACTGTATTCATAATTTGAAAACAAAGATTTTAATCCCTATCCCACTTCACACATAAAATTCAACTTAAGAAACATCACCTACACAAAATCAAGAATAAAACCTAGAATTCTTTCTAATTTTACTTTGAGGCAATTGACAATCAGTTTTTTTTTTCATTTTTTATTTTTTTTTTATTTTAAGGATAAAAGGAGGGAAACATTAACAGACATACAACATTTT